>NC_133129.1:8342183-8559683 GCF_048418815.1 Hemitrygon akajei
GGATCCAAGGATAGAGTGACCGTGTGGGTTTCCATCAATAGGAGAGTCTGGGATCCAAGGATAGAGTGTCCGTGTGGGTAGGATGTTTCCATCAGTGGGAGAGTCTGGGATCCAAGGATAGAGGGACCGTGTGGGTTTCCATCAATAGGAGAGTCTGGGATCCAAGGATAGAGTGACCGTGTGGGTTTCCATCAGTGGGAGAGTCTGGGATCCAAGGATAGAGTGTCCGTGTGGGTAGGATGTTTCCATCAGTGGGAGAGTCTGGGATCCAAGGATAGAGTGACCGTGTGGGTTTCCATCAATAGGAGAGTCTGGGATCCAAGGATAGAGTGTCCGTGTGGGTAGGATGTTTCCATCAATGGGAGAGTCTGGGATCCAAGGATAGAGTGTCCGTGTGGGTAGGATTTTTCCATCAGTGGGAGAGTCTGGGATCCAAGGATAGAGTGTCCGTGTGGGTAGGATGTTTCCATCAATAGGAGAGTCTGGGATCCAAGGATAGAGTGTCCGTGTGGGTAGGATGTTTCCATCAGTGGGAGAGTCTGGGATCCAAGGATAGAGTGTCCGTGTGGGTAGGATGTTTCCATCAGTGGGAGAGTCTGGGATCCAAGGATAGAGTGTCCGTGTGGGTAGGATGTTTCCATCAGTGGGAGAGTCTGGGATCCAAGGATAGAGTGTCCGTGTGGGTAGGATGTTTCCATCAGTGGGAGAGTCTGGGATCCAAGGATAGAGTGACCGTGTGGGTAGGATGTTTCCATCAGTAAGAGAGTCTGGGATCCAAGGATAGAGTGTCCGTGTGGGTAGGATGTTTCCATCAGTAAGAGAGTCTGGGATCCAAGGATAGAGTGACCGTGTGGGTTTCCATCAGTGGGAGAGTCTGGGATCCAAGGATAGAGTGACCGTGTGGGTTTCCATCAATAGGAGAGTCTGGGATCCAAGGATAGAGTGACCGTGTGGGTAGGATGTTTCCATCAGTGGGAGAGTCTGGGATCCAAGGATAGAGTGTCCGTGTGGGTAGGATGTTTCCATCAGTGGGAGAGTCTGGGATCCAAGGATAGAGTGTCCGTGTGGGTAGGATGTTTCCATTAATGGGAGAGTCTGGGATCCAAGGATAGAGTGACCGTGTGGGTAGGATGTTTCCATCAGTGGGAGAGTCTGGGATCCAAGGATAGAGTGTCCGTGTGGGTAGGATGTTTCCATCAGTGGGAGAGTCTGGGATCCAAGGATAGAGTGTCCGTGTGGGTAGGATGTTTCCATCAGTGGGAGAGTCTGGGATCCAAGGATAGAGTGACCGTGTGGGTAGGATGTTTCCATCAGTGGGAGAGTCTGGGATCCAAGGATAGAGTGACCGTGTGGGTAGGATGTTTCCATCAGTGGGAGAGTCTGGGATCCAAGGATAGAGTGACCGTGTGGGTTTCCATCAGTGGGAGAGTCTGGGATCCAAGGATAGAGTGTCCGTGTGGCTAGGATGTTTCCATCAGTGGGAGAGTCTGGGATCCAAGAATAGAGTGACCGTGTGGGTTTCCATCAGTGGGAGAGTCTGGGATCCAAGGATAGAGTGACCGTGTGGGTAGGATGTTTCCATCAGTGGGAGAGTCTGGGATCCAAGGATAGAGTGACCGTGTGGGTAGGATGTTTCCATCAGTGGGAGAGTCTGGGATCCAAGGATAGAGTGACCGTGTGGGTTTCCATCAGTGGGAGAGTCTGGGATCCAAGGATAGAGTGACCGTGTGGGTAGGATGTTTCCATCAGTGGGAGAGTCTGGGATCCAAGGATAGAGTGACCGTGTGGGTAGGATGTTTCCATCAGTGGGAGAGTCTGGGATCCAAGGATAGAGTGTCCGTGTGGGTTTCCATCAGTGGGAGAGTCTGGGATCCAAGGATAGAGTGACCGTGTGGGTAGGATGTTTCCATCAGTGGGAGAGTCTGGGATCCAAGGATAGAGTGACCGTGTGGGTAGGATGTTTCCATCAGTGGGAGAGTCTGGGATCCAAGGATAGAGTGACCGTGTGGGTAGGATGTTTCCATCAGTGGGAGAGTCTGGGATCCAAGGATAGAGTGACCGTGTGGGTAGGATGTTTCCATCAGTGGGAGAGTCTGGGATCCAAGGATAGAGTGACCGTGTGGGTTTCCATCAGTGGGAGAGTCTGGGATCCAAGGATAGAGTGACCGTGTGGGTAGGATGTTTCCATCAGTGGGAGAGTCTGGGATCCAAGGATAGAGTGACCGTGTGGGTAGGATGTTTCCATCAGTGGGAGAGTCTGGGATCCAAGGATAGAGTGTCCGTGTGGGTTTCCATCAGTGGGAGAGTCTGGGATCCAAGGATAGAGTGACCGTGTGGGTAGGATGTTTCCATCAGTGGGAGAGTCTGGGATCCAAGGATAGAGTGTCCGTGTGGGTAGGATGTTTCCATCAGTGGGAGAGTCTGGGATCCAAGGATAGAGTGTCCGTGTGGGTTTCCATCAGTGGGAGAGTCTGGGATCCAAGGATAGAGAGACCGTGTGGGTAGGATGTTTCCATCAGTGGGAGAGTCTGGGATCCAAGGATAGAGTGACCATGTGGGTAGGATGTTTCCATCAGTGGGAGAGTCTGGGATCCAAGGATAGAGTGACCGTGTGGGTAGGATGTTTCCATCAGTGGGAGAGTCTGGGATCCAAGGATAGAGTGTCCGTGTGGGTAGGATGTTTCCATCAGTGGGAGAGTCTGGGATCCAAGGATAGAGTGACCGTGTGGGTAGGATGTTTCCATCAATAGGAGAGTCTGGGATCCAAGGATAGAGTGACCGTGTGGGTTTCCATCAGTGGGAGAGTCTGGGATCCAAGGATAGAGTGACCGTGTGGGTTTCCATCAGTGGGAGAGTCTGGGATCCAAGGATAGAGTGACCATGTGGGTAGGATGTTTCCATCAGTGGGAGAGTCTGGGATCCAAGGATAGAGTGACCGTGTGGGTTTCCATCAGTGGGAGAGTCTGGGATCCAAGGATAGAGAGACCGTGTGGGTAGGATGTTTCCATCAGTGGGAGAGTCTGGGATCCAAGGATAGAGTGACCATGTGGGTAGGATGTTTCCATCAGTGGGAGAGTCTGGGATCCAAGGATAGAGTGACCGTGTGGGTTTCCATCAGTGGGAGAGTCTGGGATCCAAGGATAGAGTGACCGTGTGGGTAGGATGTTTCCATCAGTGGGAGAGTCTGGGATCCAAGGATAGAGTGTCCGTGTGGGTAGGATGTTTCCATCAGTAGGAGAGTCTGGGATCCAAGGATAGAGTGTCCGTGTGGGTAGGATGTTTCCATCAGTGGGAGAGTCTGGGATCCAAGGATAGAGTGACCGTGTGCGTAGGATGTTTCCATCAGTGGGAGAGTCTGGGATCCAAGGATAGAGTGACCGTGTGGGTTTCCATCAATAGGAGAGTCTGGGATCCAAGGATAGAGTGACCGTGTGGGTTTCCATCAATGGGAGAGTCTGGGATCCAAGGATAGAGTGTCCGTGTGGGTTTCCATCAGTGGGAGAGTCTGGGATCCAAGGATAGAGTGACCGTGTGGGTTTCCATCAGTGGGAGAGTCTGGGATCCAAGGATAGAGTGACCGTGTGGGTAGGATGTTTCCATCAGTGGGAGAGTCTGGGATCCAAGGATAGAGTGTCCGTGTGGGTAGGATGTTTCCATCAGTGGGAGAGTCTGGGATCCAAGGATAGAGTGTCCGGGTGGGTTTCCATCAGTGGGAGAGTCTGGGATCCAAGGATAGAGTGACCGTGTGGGTAGGATGTTTCCATCAGTGGGAGAGTCTGGGATCCAAGGATAGAGTGACCGTGTGGGTAGGATGTTTCCATCAGTGGGAGAGTCTGGGATCCAAGGATAGAGTGTCCGTGTGGGTAGGATGTTTCCATCAGTGGGAGAGTCTGGGATCCAAGGATAGAGTGACCGTGTGGGTAGGATGTTTCCATCAGTGGGAGAGTCTGGGATCCAAGGATAGAGTGACCGTGTGGGTAGGATGTTTCCATCAGTGGGAGAGTCTGGGATCCAAGGATAGAGTGTCCATGTGGGTAGGATGTTTCCATCAGTGGGAGAGTCTGGGATCCAAGGATAGAGTGACCGTGTGGGTTTCCATCAATGGGAGAGTCTGGGATCCAAGGATAGAGTGACCGTGTGGGATTCCATCAATGGGAGAGTCTGGGATCCAAGGATAGAGTGACCGTGTGGGTTTCCATCAATAGGAGAGTCTGGGATCCAAGGATAGAGTGACCGTGTGGGTAGGATGTTTCCATCAGTGGGAGAGTCTGGGATCCAAGGATAGAGTGTCCGTGTGGGTAGGATGTTTCCATCAGTGGGAGAGTCTGGGATCCAAGGATAGAGTGACCGTGTGCGTAGGATGTTTCCATCAGTGGGAGAGTCTGGGATCCAAGGATAGAGTGTACGTGTGGGTAGGATGTTTCCATCAGTGGGAGAGTCTGGGATCCAAGGATAGAGTGACCATGTGGGTAGGATGTTTCCATCAGTGGGAGAGTCTGGGATCCAAGGATAGAGTGTCCGTGTGGGTAGGATGTTTCCATCAGTGGGAGAGTCTGGGATCCAAGGATAGAGTGTCCGTGTGGGTAGGATGTTTCCATCAGTGGGAGAGTCTGGGATCCAAGGATAGAGTGTCCGTGTGGGTAGGATGTTTCCATCAGTGGGAGAGTCTGGGATCCAAGGATAGAGTGTCCGTGTTGGTTTCCATCAGTGGGAGAGTCTGGGATCCAAGGATAGAGTGTCCGTGTGGGTAGGATGTTTCCATCAGTGGGAGAGTCTGGGATCCAAGGATAGAGTGTCCGTGTGGGTAGGATGTTTCCATCAGTGGGAGAGTCTGGGATCCAAGGATAGAGTGTCCGTGTGGGTAGGATGTTTCCATCAGTGGGAGAGTCTGGGATCCAAGGATAGAGTGTCCGTGTGGGTTTCCATCAGTGGGAGAGTCTGGGATCCAAGGATAGAGTTTCCGTGTGGGTAGGATGTTTCCATCAGTGGGAGAGTCTGGGATCCAAGGATAGAGTGTCCGTGTGGGTAGGATGTTTCCATCAGTGGGAGAGTCTGGGATCCAAGGATAGAGTGACCATGTGGGTAGGATGTTTCCATCAGTGGGAGAGTCTGGGATCCAAGGATAGAGTGTCCGTGTGGGTAGGATGTTTCCATCAGTGGGAGAGTCTGGGATCCAAGGATAGAGTGTCCGTGTGGGTAGGATGTTTCCATCAGTGGGAGAGTCTGGGATCCAAGGATAGAGTGACCGTGTGGGTAGGATGTTTCCATCAGTGGGAGAGTCTGGGATCCAAGGATAGAGTGTCCGTGTGGGTAGGATGTTTCCATATGTGGGAGAGTCTGGGATCCAAGGATAGAGTGTCCGTGTGGGTAGGATGTTTCCATCAGTGGGAGAGTCTGGGATCCAAGGATAGAGTGTCCGTGTGGGTAGGATGTTTCCATCAGTGGGAGAGTCTGGGATCCAAGGTTAGAGTGTCCGTGTGGGTAGGATGTTTCCATCAGTGGGAGAGTCTGGGATCCAAGGATAGAGTGACCATGTGGGTTTCCATCAGTGGGAGAGTCTGGGATCCAAGGATAGAGTGACCGTGTGGGTAGGATGTTTCCATCAGTGGGAGAGTCTGGGATCCAAGGATAGAGTGACCGTGTGGGTAGGATGTTTCCATCAGTGGGAGAGTCTGGGATCCAAGGATAGAGTGTCCGTGTGGGTAGGATGTTTCCATCAGTGGGAGAGTCTGGGATCCAAGGATAGAGTGTCCGTGTGGGTAGGATGTTTCCATCAGTGGGAGAGTCTGGGATCCAAGGATAGAGTGTCCGTGTGGGTAGGATGTTTCCATCAGTGGGAGAGTCTGGGATCCAAGGATAGAGTGTCCGTGTGGGTAGGATGTTTCCATCAGTGGGAGAGTCTGGGATCCAAGGATAGAGTGACCGTGTGGGTAGGATGTTTCCATCAGTGGGAGAGTCTGGGATCCAAGGATAGAGTGACCGTGTGGGTTTCCATCAATAGGAGAGTCTGGGATCCAAGGATAGAGTGACCGTGTGGGTAGGATGTTTCCATCAGTGGGAGAGTCTGGGATCCAAGGATAGAGTGTCCGTGTGGGTAGGATGTTTCCATCAGTGGGAGAGTCTGGGATCCAAGGATAGAGTGACCGTGTGGGTAGGATGTTTCCATCAGTGGGAGAGTCTGGGATCCAAGGATAGAGTGACCGTGTGGGTTTCCATCAATAGGAGAGTCTGGGATCCAAGGATAGAGTGTCCGTGTGGGTAGGATGTTTCCATCAGTGGGAGAGTCTGGGATCCAAGGATAGAGTGACCGTGTGGGTAGGATGTTTCCATCAGTGGGAGAGTCTGGGATCCAAGGATAGAGTGTCCGTGTGGGTAGGATGTTTCCATCAGTGGGAGAGTCTGGGATCCAAGGATAGAGTGACCGTGTGGGTTTCCATCAGTGGGAGAGTCTGGGATCCAAGGATAGAGTGACCGTGTGGGTAGGATGTTTCCATCAGTGGGAGAGTCTGGGATCCAAGGATAGAGTGTCCGTGTGGGTAGGATGTTTCCATCAGTGGGAGAGTCTGGGATCCAAGGATAGAGTGACCGTGTGGGTTTCCATCAGTGGGAGAGTCTGGGATCCAAGGATAGAGTGACCGTGTGGGTAGGATGTTTCCATCAGTGGGAGAGTCTGGGATCCAAGGATAGAGTGACCGTGTGGGTTTCCATCAGTGGGAGAGTCTGGGATCCAAGGATAGAGTGACCGTGTGGGTAGGATGTTTCCATCAGTGGGAGAGTCTGGGATCCAAGGATAGAGTGTCCGTGTGGGTTTCCATCAGTGGGAGAGTCTGGGATCCAAGGATAGAGTGTCCGTGTGGGTAGGATGTTTCCATCAGTGGGAGAGTCTGGGATCCAAGGATAGAGTGACCGTGTGGGTAGGATGTTTCCATCAATAGGAGAGTCTGGGATCCAAGGATAGAGTGACCGTGTGGGTTTCCATCAGTGGGAGAGTCTGGGATCCAAGGATAGAGTGACCGTGTGGGTTTCCATCAGTGGGAGAGTCTGGGATCCAAGGATAGAGTGACCATGTGGGTAGGATGTTTCCATCAGTGGGAGAGTCTGGGATCCAAGGATAGAGTGACCGTGTGGGTTTCCATCAGTGGGAGAGTCTGGGATCCAAGGATAGAGAGACCGTGTGGGTAGGATGTTTCCATCAGTGGGAGAGTCTGGGATCCAAGGATAGAGTGACCATGTGGGTAGGATGTTTCCATCAGTGGGAGAGTCTGGGATCCAAGGATAGAGTGACCGTGTGGGTTTCCATCAGTGGGAGAGTCTGGGATCCAAGGATAGAGTGACCGTGTGGGTAGGATGTTTCCATCAGTGGGAGAGTCTGGGATCCAAGGATAGAGTGTCCGTGTGGGTAGGATGTTTCCATCAGTAGGAGAGTCTGGGATCCAAGGATAGAGTGTCCGTGTGGGTAGGATGTTTCCATCAGTGGGAGAGTCTGGGATCCAAGGATAGAGTGACCGTGTGCGTAGGATGTTTCCATCAGTGGGAGAGTCTGGGATCCAAGGATAGAGTGACCGTGTGGGTTTCCATCAATAGGAGAGTCTGGGATCCAAGGATAGAGTGACCGTGTGGGTTTCCATCAATGGGAGAGTCTGGGATCCAAGGATAGAGTGTCCGTGTGGGTTTCCATCAGTGGGAGAGTCTGGGATCCAAGGATAGAGTGACCGTGTGGGTTTCCATCAGTGGGAGAGTCTGGGATCCAAGGATAGAGTGACCGTGTGGGTAGGATGTTTCCATCAGTGGGAGAGTCTGGGATCCAAGGATAGAGTGTCCGTGTGGGTAGGATGTTTCCATCAGTGGGAGAGTCTGGGATCCAAGGATAGAGTGTCCGTGTGGGTTTCCATCAGTGGGAGAGTCTGGGATCCAAGGATAGAGTGACCGTGTGGGTAGGATGTTTCCATCAGTGGGAGAGTCTGGGATCCAAGGATAGAGTGACCGTGTGGGTAGGATGTTTCCATCAGTGGGAGAGTCTGGGATCCAAGGATAGAGTGTCCGTGTGGGTAGGATGTTTCCATCAGTGGGAGAGTCTGGGATCCAAGGATAGAGTGACCGTGTGGGTAGGATGTTTCCATCAGTGGGAGAGTCTGGGATCCAAGGATAGAGTGACCGTGTGGGTAGGATGTTTCCATCAGTGGGAGAGTCTGGGATCCAAGGATAGAGTGTCCATGTGGGTAGGATGTTTCCATCAGTGGGAGAGTCTGGGATCCAAGGATAGAGTGACCGTGTGGGTTTCCATCAATGGGAGAGTCTGGGATCCAAGGATAGAGTGACCGTGTGGGATTCCATCAATGGGAGAGTCTGGGATCCAAGGATAGAGTGACCGTGTGGGTTTCCATCAATAGGAGAGTCTGGGATCCAAGGATAGAGTGACCGTGTGGGTAGGATGTTTCCATCAGTGGGAGAGTCTGGGATCCAAGGATAGAGTGTCCGTGTGGGTAGGATGTTTCCATCAGTGGGAGAGTCTGGGATCCAAGGATAGAGTGACCGTGTGCGTAGGATGTTTCCATCAGTGGGAGAGTCTGGGATCCAAGGATAGAGTGTACGTGTGGGTAGGATGTTTCCATCAGTGGGAGAGTCTGGGATCCAAGGATAGAGTGACCATGTGGGTAGGATGTTTCCATCAGTGGGAGAGTCTGGGATCCAAGGATAGAGTGTCCGTGTGGGTAGGATGTTTCCATCAGTGGGAGAGTCTGGGATCCAAGGATAGAGTGTCCGTGTGGGTAGGATGTTTCCATCAGTGGGAGAGTCTGGGATCCAAGGATAGAGTGTCCGTGTGGGTAGGATGTTTCCATCAGTGGGAGAGTCTGGGATCCAAGGATAGAGTGTCCGTGTTGGTTTCCATCAGTGGGAGAGTCTGGGATCCAAGGATAGAGTGTCCGTGTGGGTAGGATGTTTCCATCAGTGGGAGAGTCTGGGATCCAAGGATAGAGTGTCCGTGTGGGTAGGATGTTTCCATCAGTGGGAGAGTCTGGGATCCAAGGATAGAGTGTCCGTGTGGGTAGGATGTTTCCATCAGTGGGAGAGTCTGGGATCCAAGGATAGAGTGTCCGTGTGGGTTTCCATCAGTGGGAGAGTCTGGGATCCAAGGATAGAGTTTCCGTGTGGGTAGGATGTTTCCATCAGTGGGAGAGTCTGGGATCCAAGGATAGAGTGTCCGTGTGGGTAGGATGTTTCCATCAGTGGGAGAGTCTGGGATCCAAGGATAGAGTGACCATGTGGGTAGGATGTTTCCATCAGTGGGAGAGTCTGGGATCCAAGGATAGAGTGTCCGTGTGGGTAGGATGTTTCCATCAGTGGGAGAGTCTGGGATCCAAGGATAGAGTGTCCGTGTGGGTAGGATGTTTCCATCAGTGGGAGAGTCTGGGATCCAAGGATAGAGTGACCGTGTGGGTAGGATGTTTCCATCAGTGGGAGAGTCTGGGATCCAAGGATAGAGTGTCCGTGTGGGTAGGATGTTTCCATATGTGGGAGAGTCTGGGATCCAAGGATAGAGTGTCCGTGTGGGTAGGATGTTTCCATCAGTGGGAGAGTCTGGGATCCAAGGATAGAGTGTCCGTGTGGGTAGGATGTTTCCATCAGTGGGAGAGTCTGGGATCCAAGGTTAGAGTGTCCGTGTGGGTAGGATGTTTCCATCAGTGGGAGAGTCTGGGATCCAAGGATAGAGTGACCATGTGGGTTTCCATCAGTGGGAGAGTCTGGGATCCAAGGATAGAGTGACCGTGTGGGTAGGATGTTTCCATCAGTGGGAGAGTCTGGGATCCAAGGATAGAGTGACCGTGTGGGTAGGATGTTTCCATCAGTGGGAGAGTCTGGGATCCAAGGATAGAGTGTCCGTGTGGGTAGGATGTTTCCATCAGTGGGAGAGTCTGGGATCCAAGGATAGAGTGTCCGTGTGGGTAGGATGTTTCCATCAGTGGGAGAGTCTGGGATCCAAGGATAGAGTGTCCGTGTGGGTAGGATGTTTCCATCAGTGGGAGAGTCTGGGATCCAAGGATAGAGTGTCCGTGTGGGTAGGATGTTTCCATCAGTGGGAGAGTCTGGGATCCAAGGATAGAGTGACCGTGTGGGTAGGATGTTTCCATCAGTGGGAGAGTCTGGGATCCAAGGATAGAGTGACCGTGTGGGTTTCCATCAATAGGAGAGTCTGGGATCCAAGGATAGAGTGACCGTGTGGGTAGGATGTTTCCATCAGTGGGAGAGTCTGGGATCCAAGGATAGAGTGTCCGTGTGGGTAGGATGTTTCCATCAGTGGGAGAGTCTGGGATCCAAGGATAGAGTGACCGTGTGGGTAGGATGTTTCCATCAGTGGGAGAGTCTGGGATCCAAGGATAGAGTGACCGTGTGGGTTTCCATCAATAGGAGAGTCTGGGATCCAAGGATAGAGTGTCCGTGTGGGTAGGATGTTTCCATCAGTGGGAGAGTCTGGGATCCAAGGATAGAGTGACCGTGTGGGTAGGATGTTTCCATCAGTGGGAGAGTCTGGGATCCAAGGATAGAGTGTCCGTGTGGGTAGGATGTTTCCATCAGTGGGAGAGTCTGGGATCCAAGGATAGAGTGACCGTGTGGGTTTCCATCAGTGGGAGAGTCTGGGATCCAAGGATAGAGTGACCGTGTGGGTAGGATGTTTCCATCAGTGGGAGAGTCTGGGATCCAAGGATAGAGTGTCCGTGTGGGTAGGATGTTTCCATCAGTGGGAGAGTCTGGGATCCAAGGATAGAGTGACCGTGTGGGTTTCCATCAGTGGGAGAGTCTGGGATCCAAGGATAGAGTGACCGTGTGGGTAGGATGTTTCCATCAGTGGGAGAGTCTGGGATCCAAGGATAGAGTGACCGTGTGGGTTTCCATCAGTGGGAGAGTCTGGGATCCAAGGATAGAGTGACCGTGTGGGTAGGATGTTTCCATCAGTGGGAGAGTCTGGGATCCAAGGATAGAGTGTCCGTGTGGGTTTCCATCAGTGGGAGAGTCTGGGATCCAAGGATAGAGTGACCGTGTGGGTTTCCATCAGTGGGAGAGTCTGGGATCCAAGGATAGAGTGACCGTGTGGGTAGGATGTTTCCATCAGTGGGAGAGTCTGGGATCCAAGGATAGAGTGACCGTGTGGGTAGGATGTTTCCATCAGTGGGAGAGTCTGGGATCCAAGGATAGAGTGACCATGTGGGTAGGATGTTTCCATCAATAGGAGAGTCTGGGATCCAAGGATAGAGTGACCGTGTGGGTTTCCATCAATAGGAGAGTCTGGGATCCAAGGATAGAGTGACCGTGTGGGTTTCCATCAGTGGGAGAGTCTGGGATCCAAGGATAGAGTGACCGTGTGGGTAGGATGTTTCCATCAGTGGGAGAGTCTGGGATCCAAGGATAGAGTGTCCGTGTGGGTTTCCATCAGTGGGAGAGTCTGGGATCCAAGGATAGAGTGACTGTGTGGGTAGGATGTTTCCATCAGTGGGAGAGTCTGGGATCCAAGGATAGAGTGACCGTGTGGGTAGGATGTTTCCATCAGTGGGAGAGTCTGGGATCCAAGGATAGAGTGTCCGTGTGGGTAGGATGTTTCCATCAGTGGGAGAGTCTGGGATCCAAGGATAGAGTGACCGTGTGGGTAGGATGTTTCCATCAGTGGGAGAGTCTGGGATCCAAGGATAGAGTGACCGTGTGGGTAGGATGTTTCCATCAGTGGGAGAGTCTGGGATCCAAGGATAGAGTGTCCGTGTGGGTTTCCATCAGTGGGAGAGTCTGGGATCCAAGGATAGAGTGACTGTGTGGGTTTCCATCAATAGGAGAGTCTGGGATCCAAGGATAGAGTGACCATGTGGGTAGGATGTTTCCATCAGTGGGAGAGTCTGGGATCCAAGGATAGAGTGACCGTGTGGGTAGGATGTTTCCATCAGTGGGAGAGTCTGGGATCCAAGGATAGAGTGACCGTGTGGGTTTCCATCAGTGGGAGAGTCTGGGATCCAAGGATAGAGTGACCGTGTGGGTTTCCATCAATAGGAGAGTCTGGGATCCAAGGATAGAGTGACCGTGTGGGTTTCCATCAATAGGAGAGTCTGGGATCCAAGGATAGAGTGACCATGTGGGTAGGATGTTTCCATCAGTGGGAGAGTCTGGGATCCAAGGATAGAGTGACCGTGTGGGTAGGATGTTTCCATCAATAGGAGAGTCTGGGATCCAAGGATAGAGTGACCGTGTGGGTCTCCATCAATAGGAGAGTCTGGGATCCAAGGATAGAGTGACCGTGTGGGTTTCCATCAGTGGGAGAGTCTGGGATCCAAGGATAGAGTGTCCGTGTGGGTAGGATGTTTCCATCAGTGGGAGAGTCTGGGATCCAAGGATAGAGTGACCCTGTGGGTAGGATGTTTCCATCAGTGGGAGAGTCTGGGATCCAAGGATAGAGTGTCCGTGTGGGTAGGATGTTTCCATCAGTGGGAGAGTCTGGGATCCAAGGATAGAGTGTCCGTGTGGGTTTCCATCAGTGGGAGAGTCTGGGATCCAAGGATAGAGTGTCCGTGTGGGTAGGATGTTTCCATCAGTGGGAGAGTCTGGGATCCAAGGATAGAGTGTCCGTGTGGGTTTCCATCAGTGGGAGAGTCTGGGATCCAAGGATAGAGTGTCCGTGTGGGTTTCCATCAGTGGGAGAGTCTGGGATCCAAGGATAGAGTGACCGTGTGGGTTTCCATCAGTGGGAGAGTCTGGGATCCAAGGATAGAGTGTCCGTGTGGGTAGGATGTTTCCATCAGTGGGAGAGTCTGGGATCCAAGGATAGAGTGTCCGTGTGGGTAGGATGTTTCCATCAATGGGAGAGTCTGGGATCCAAGGATAGAGTGACCGTGTGGGTAGGATGTTTCCATCAGTGGGAGAGTCTGGGATCCAAGGATAGAGTGTCCGTGTGGGTAGGATGTTTCCATCAGTGGGAGAGTCTGGGATCCAAGGATAGAGTGTCCGTGTGGGTAGGATGTTTCCATCAGTGGGAGAGTCTGGGATCCAAGGATAGAGTGTCCGTGTGGGTAGGATGTTTCCATCAGTGGGAGAGTCTGGGATCCAAGGATAGAGTGTCCGTGTGGGTAGGATGTTTCCATCAGTGGGAGAGTCTGGGATCCAAGGATAGAGTGTCCGTGTGGGTAGGATGTTTCCATCAGTGGGAGAGTCTGGGATCCAAGGATAGAGTGTCCGTGTGGGTAGGATGTTTCCATCAGTGGGAGAGTCTGGGATCCAAGGATAGAGTGTCCGTGTGGGTAGGATGTTTCCATCAGTGGGAGAGTCTGGGATCCAAGGATAGAGTGTCCGTGTGGGTTTCCATCAGTGGGAGAGTCTGGGATCCAAGGATAGAGTGACCGTGTGGGTAGGATGTTTCCATCAGTGGGAGAGTCTGGGATCCAAGGATAGAGTGACCTTGTGGGTAGGATGTTTCCATCAGTGGGAGAGTCTGGGATCCAAGGATAGAGTGACCGTGTGGGTTTCCATCAGTGGGAGAGTCTGGGATCCAAGGATAGAGTGACCGTGTGGGTTTCCATCAGTGGGAGAGTCTGGGATCCAAGGATAGAGTGACCGTGTGGGTAGGATGTTTCCATCAGTGGGAGAGTCTGGGATCCAAGGTTAGAGTGTCCGTGTGGGTAGGATGTTACCATCAGTGGGAGAGTCTGGGATCCAAGGATAGAGTGTCCGTGTGGGTAGGATGTTTCCATCAGTGGGAGAGTCTGGGATCCAAGGATAGAGTGACCGTGTGGGTTTCCATCAGTGGGAGAGTCTGGGATCCAAGGTTAGAGTGTCCGTGTGGGTAGGATGTTTCCATCAGTGGGAGAGTCTGGGATCCAAGGATAGAGTGACCGTGTGGGTAGGATGTTTCCATCAGTGGGAGAGTCTGGGATCCAAGGTTAGAGTGTCCGTGTGGGTAGGATGTTTCCATCAGTGGGAGAGTCTGGGATCCAAGGATAGAGTGACCGTGTGGGTTTCCATCAGTGGGAGAGTCTGGGATCCAAGGATAGAGTGTCCGTGTGGGTAGGATGTTTCCATCAGTGGGAGAGTCTGGGATCCAAGGTTAGAGTGTCCGTGTGGGTAGGATGTTTCCATCAGTGGGAGAGTCTGGGATCCAAGGATAGAGTGACCGTGTGGGTTTCCATCAGTGGGAGAGTCTGGGATCCAAGGATAGAGTGTCCGTGTGGGTAGGATGTTTCCATCAGTGGGAGAGTCTGGGATCCAAGGATAGAGTGACCGTGTGGTTAGGATGTTTCCATCAGTGGGAGAGTCTGGGATCCAAGGATAGAGTGTCCGTGTGGGTAGGATGTTTCCATCAGTGGGAGAGTCTGGGATCCAAGGATAGAGTGTCCGTGTGGGTTTCCATCAGTGGGAGAGTCTGGGATCCAAGGATAGAGTGTCCGTGTGGGTAGGATGTTTCCATCAGTGGGAGAGTCTGGGATCCAAGGATGGAGTGACCATGTGGGTTTCCATCAGTTGGAGAGTCTGGGATCCAAGGATAGAGTGTCCGTGTGGGTAGGATGTTTCCATCAATGGGAGAGTCTGGGATCCAAGGATAGAGTGTCCGTGTGGGTAGGATGTTTCCATCAATGGGAGAGTCTGGGATCCAAGGATAGAGTGACCGTGTGGGTAGGATGTTTCCATCAGTGGGAGAGTCTGGGATCCAAGGATAGAGTGTCCGTGTGGGTAGGATGTTTCCATCAGTGGGAGAGTCTGGGATCCAAGGATAGAGTGACCGTGTGGGTTTCCATCAGTGGGAGAGTCTGGGATCCAAGGATAGAGTGACCGTGTGGGTTTCCATCAGTGGGAGAGTCTGGGATCCAAGGATAGAGTGTCCGTGTGGGTTTCCATCAGTGGGAGAGTCTGGGATCCAAGGATAGAGTGACCGTGTGGGTTTCCATCAGTGGGAGAGTCTGGGATCCAAGGATAGAGTGTCCGTGTGGGTTTCCATCAGTGGGAGAGTCTGGGATCCAAGGATAGAGTGACCGTGTGGGTTTCCATCAGTGGGAGAGTCTGGGATCCAAGGATAGGGTGACCGTGTGGGTTTCCATCAGTGGGAGAGTCTGGGATCCAAGGATAGAGTGTCCGTGTGGGTAGGATGTTTCCATCAGTGGGAGAGTCTGGGATCCAAGGATAGAGTGTCCGTGTGGGTAGGATGTTTCCATCAGTGGGAGAGTCTGGGATCCAAGGATAGAGTGTCCGTGTGGGTAGGATGTTTCCATCAGTGGGAGAGTCTGGGATCCAAGGATAGAGTGACCGTGTGGGTAGGATGTTTCCATCAGTGGGAGAGTCTGGGATCCAAGGATAGAGTGACCGTGTGGGTTTCCATCAATAGGAGAGTCTGGGATCCAAGGATAGAGTGACCGTGTGGGTAGGATGTTTCCATCAGTGGGAGAGTCTGGGATCCAAGGATAGAGTGTCCGTGTGGGTAGGATGTTTCCATCAGTGGGAGAGTCTGGGATCCAAGGATAGAGTGACCGTGTGGGTAGGATGTTTCCATCAGTGGGAGAGTCTGGGATCCAAGGATAGAGTGACCGTGTGGGTTTCCATCAATAGGAGAGTCTGGGATCCAAGGATAGAGTGTCCGTGTGGGTAGGATGTTTCCATCAGTGGGAGAGTCTGGGATCCAAGGATAGAGTGACCGTGTGGGTAGGATGTTTCCATCAGTGGGAGAGTCTGGGATCCAAGGATAGAGTGTCCGTGTGGGTAGGATGTTTCCATCAGTGGGAGAGTCTGGGATCCAAGGATAGAGTGACCGTGTGGGTTTCCATCAGTGGGAGAGTCTGGGATCCAAGGATAGAGTGACCGTGTGGGTAGGATGTTTCCATCAGTGGGAGAGTCTGGGATCCAAGGATAGAGTGTCCGTGTGGGTAGGATGTTTCCATCAGTGGGAGAGTCTGGGATCCAAGGATAGAGTGACCGTGTGGGTAGGATGTTTCCATCAGTGGGAGAGTCTGGGATCCAAGGATAGAGTGACCGTGTGGGTTTCCATCAGTGGGAGAGTCTGGGATCCAAGGATAGAGTGACCGTGTGGGTAGGATGTTTCCATCAGTGGGAGAGTCTGGGATCCAAGGATAGAGTGTCCGTGTGGGTTTCCATCAGTGGGAGAGTCTGGGATCCAAGGATAGAGTGACCGTGTGGGTTTCCATCAGTGGGAGAGTCTGGGATCCAAGGATAGAGTGACCGTGTGGGTAGGATGTTTCCATCAGTGGGAGAGTCTGGGATCCAAGGATAGAGTGACCGTGTGGGTAGGATGTTTCCATCAGTGGGAGAGTCTGGGATCCAAGGATAGAGTGACCATGTGGGTAGGATGTTTCCATCAATAGGAGAGTCTGGGATCCAAGGATAGAGTGACCGTGTGGGTTTCCATCAATAGGAGAGTCTGGGATCCAAGGATAGAGTGACCGTGTGGGTTTCCATCAGTGGGAGAGTCTGGGATCCAAGGATAGAGTGACCGTGTGGGTAGGATGTTTCCATCAGTGGGAGAGTCTGGGATCCAAGGATAGAGTGTCCGTGTGGGTTTCCATCAGTGGGAGAGTCTGGGATCCAAGGATAGAGTGACTGTGTGGGTAGGATGTTTCCATCAGTGGGAGAGTCTGGGATCCAAGGATAGAGTGACCGTGTGGGTAGGATGTTTCCATCAGTGGGAGAGTCTGGGATCCAAGGATAGAGTGTCCGTGTGGGTAGGATGTTTCCATCAGTGGGAGAGTCTGGGATCCAAGGATAGAGTGACCGTGTGGGTAGGATGTTTCCATCAGTGGGAGAGTCTGGGATCCAAGGATAGAGTGACCGTGTGGGTAGGATGTTTCCATCAGTGGGAGAGTCTGGGATCCAAGGATAGAGTGTCCGTGTGGGTTTCCATCAGTGGGAGAGTCTGGGATCCAAGGATAGAGTGACTGTGTGGGTTTCCATCAATAGGAGAGTCTGGGATCCAAGGATAGAGTGACCATGTGGGTAGGATGTTTCCATCAGTGGGAGAGTCTGGGATCCAAGGATAGAGTGACCGTGTGGGTAGGATGTTTCCATCAGTGGGAGAGTCTGGGATCCAAGGATAGAGTGACCGTGTGGGTTTCCATCAGTGGGAGAGTCTGGGATCCAAGGATAGAGTGACCGTGTGGGTTTCCATCAATAGGAGAGTCTGGGATCCAAGGATAGAGTGACCGTGTGGGTTTCCATCAATAGGAGAGTCTGGGATCCAAGGATAGAGTGACCATGTGGGTAGGATGTTTCCATCAGTGGGAGAGTCTGGGATCCAAGGATAGAGTGACCGTGTGGGTAGGATGTTTCCATCAATAGGAGAGTCTGGGATCCAAGGATAGAGTGACCGTGTGGGTCTCCATCAATAGGAGAGTCTGGGATCCAAGGATAGAGTGACCGTGTGGGTTTCCATCAGTGGGAGAGTCTGGGATCCAAGGATAGAGTGTCCGTGTGGGTAGGATGTTTCCATCAGTGGGAGAGTCTGGGATCCAAGGATAGAGTGACCCTGTGGGTAGGATGTTTCCATCAGTGGGAGAGTCTGGGATCCAAGGATAGAGTGTCCGTGTGGGTAGGATGTTTCCATCAGTGGGAGAGTCTGGGATCCAAGGATAGAGTGTCCGTGTGGGTTTCCATCAGTGGGAGAGTCTGGGATCCAAGGATAGAGTGTCCGTGTGGGTAGGATGTTTCCATCAGTGGGAGAGTCTGGGATCCAAGGATAGAGTGTCCGTGTGGGTTTCCATCAGTGGGAGAGTCTGGGATCCAAGGATAGAGTGTCCGTGTGGGTTTCCATCAGTGGGAGAGTCTGGGATCCAAGGATAGAGTGACCGTGTGGGTTTCCATCAGTGGGAGAGTCTGGGATCCAAGGATAGAGTGTCCGTGTGGGTAGGATGTTTCCATCAGTGGGAGAGTCTGGGATCCAAGGATAGAGTGTCCGTGTGGGTAGGATGTTTCCATCAATGGGAGAGTCTGGGATCCAAGGATAGAGTGACCGTGTGGGTAGGATGTTTCCATCAGTGGGAGAGTCTGGGATCCAAGGATAGAGTGTCCGTGTGGGTAGGATGTTTCCATCAGTGGGAGAGTCTGGGATCCAAGGATAGAGTGTCCGTGTGGGTAGGATGTTTCCATCAGTGGGAGAGTCTGGGATCCAAGGATAGAGTGTCCGTGTGGGTAGGATGTTTCCATCAGTGGGAGAGTCTGGGATCCAAGGATAGAGTGTCCGTGTGGGTAGGATGTTTCCATCAGTGGGAGAGTCTGGGATCCAAGGATAGAGTGTCCGTGTGGGTAGGATGTTTCCATCAGTGGGAGAGTCTGGGATCCAAGGATAGAGTGTCCGTGTGGGTAGGATGTTTCCATCAGTGGGAGAGTCTGGGATCCAAGGATAGAGTGTCCGTGTGGGTAGGATGTTTCCATCAGTGGGAGAGTCTGGGATCCAAGGATAGAGTGTCCGTGTGGGTTTCCATCAGTGGGAGAGTCTGGGATCCAAGGATAGAGTGACCGTGTGGGTAGGATGTTTCCATCAGTGGGAGAGTCTGGGATCCAAGGATAGAGTGACCTTGTGGGTAGGATGTTTCCATCAGTGGGAGAGTCTGGGATCCAAGGATAGAGTGACCGTGTGGGTTTCCATCAGTGGGAGAGTCTGGGATCCAAGGATAGAGTGACCGTGTGGGTTTCCATCAGTGGGAGAGTCTGGGATCCAAGGATAGAGTGACCGTGTGGGTAGGATGTTTCCATCAGTGGGAGAGTCTGGGATCCAAGGTTAGAGTGTCCGTGTGGGTAGGATGTTACCATCAGTGGGAGAGTCTGGGATCCAAGGATAGAGTGTCCGTGTGGGTAGGATGTTTCCATCAGTGGGAGAGTCTGGGATCCAAGGATAGAGTGACCGTGTGGGTTTCCATCAGTGGGAGAGTCTGGGATCCAAGGTTAGAGTGTCCGTGTGGGTAGGATGTTTCCATCAGTGGGAGAGTCTGGGATCCAAGGATAGAGTGACCGTGTGGGTAGGATGTTTCCATCAGTGGGAGAGTCTGGGATCCAAGGTTAGAGTGTCCGTGTGGGTAGGATGTTTCCATCAGTGGGAGAGTCTGGGATCCAAGGATAGAGTGACCGTGTGGGTTTCCATCAGTGGGAGAGTCTGGGATCCAAGGATAGAGTGTCCGTGTGGGTAGGATGTTTCCATCAGTGGGAGAGTCTGGGATCCAAGGTTAGAGTGTCCGTGTGGGTAGGATGTTTCCATCAGTGGGAGAGTCTGGGATCCAAGGATAGAGTGACCGTGTGGGTTTCCATCAGTGGGAGAGTCTGGGATCCAAGGATAGAGTGTCCGTGTGGGTAGGATGTTTCCATCAGTGGGAGAGTCTGGGATCCAAGGATAGAGTGACCGTGTGGTTAGGATGTTTCCATCAGTGGGAGAGTCTGGGATCCAAGGATAGAGTGTCCGTGTGGGTAGGATGTTTCCATCAGTGGGAGAGTCTGGGATCCAAGGATAGAGTGTCCGTGTGGGTTTCCATCAGTGGGAGAGTCTGGGATCCAAGGATAGAGTGTCCGTGTGGGTAGGATGTTTCCATCAGTGGGAGAGTCTGGGATCCAAGGATGGAGTGACCATGTGGGTTTCCATCAGTTGGAGAGTCTGGGATCCAAGGATAGAGTGTCCGTGTGGGTAGGATGTTTCCATCAATGGGAGAGTCTGGGATCCAAGGATAGAGTGTCCGTGTGGGTAGGATGTTTCCATCAATGGGAGAGTCTGGGATCCAAGGATAGAGTGACCGTGTGGGTAGGATGTTTCCATCAGTGGGAGAGTCTGGGATCCAAGGATAGAGTGTCCGTGTGGGTAGGATGTTTCCATCAGTGGGAGAGTCTGGGATCCAAGGATAGAGTGACCGTGTGGGTTTCCATCAGTGGGAGAGTCTGGGATCCAAGGATAGAGTGACCGTGTGGGTTTCCATCAGTGGGAGAGTCTGGGATCCAAGGATAGAGTGTCCGTGTGGGTTTCCATCAGTGGGAGAGTCTGGGATCCAAGGATAGAGTGACCGTGTGGGTTTCCATCAGTGGGAGAGTCTGGGATCCAAGGATAGAGTGTCCGTGTGGGTTTCCATCAGTGGGAGAGTCTGGGATCCAAGGATAGAGTGACCGTGTGGGTTTCCATCAGTGGGAGAGTCTGGGATCCAAGGATAGGGTGACCGTGTGGGTTTCCATCAGTGGGAGAGTCTGGGATCCAAGGATAGAGTGTCCGTGTGGGTAGGATGTTTCCATCAGTGGGAGAGTCTGGGATCCAAGGATAGAGTGTCCGTGTGGGTAGGATGTTTCCATCAATGGGAGAGTCTGGGATCCAAGGATAGAGTGACCGTGTGGGTAGGATGTTTCCATCAGTGGGAGAGTCTGGGATCCAAGGTTAGAGTGTCAGTGTGGGTAGGATGTTTCCATCAGTGGGAGAGTCTGGGATCCAAGGATAGAGTGTCCGTGTGGGTTTCCATCAGTGGGAGAGTCTGGGATCCAAGGATAGAGTGTCCGTGTGGGTTTCCATCAGTGGGAGAGTCTGGGATCCAAGGATAGAGTGTCCGTGTGGGTAGGATGTTTCCATCAGTGGGAGAGTCTGGGATCCAAGGATAGAGTGACCTTGTGGGTAGGATTTTTCCATCAGTGGGAGAGTCTGGGATCCAAGGATAGAGTGACCGTGTGGGTTTCCATCAGTGGGAGAGTCTGGGATCCAAGGATAGAGTGACCGTGTGGGTTTCCATCAGTGGGAGAGTCTGGGATCCAAGGATAGAGTGACCGTGTGGGTAGGATGTTTCCATCAGTGGGATAGTCTGGGATCCAAGGATGGAGTGACCATGTGGGTTTCCATCAGTTGGAGAGTCTGGGATCCAAGGATAGAGTGTCCGTGTGGGTAGGATGTTTCCATCAATGGGAGAGTCTGGGATCCAAGGATAGAGTGACCGTGTGGGTAGGATGTTTCCATCAGTGGGAGAGTCTGGGATCCAAGGTTAGAGTGTCCGTGTGGGTAGGATGTTTCCATCAGTGGGAGAGTCTGGGATCCAAGGATAGAGTGTCCGTGTGGGTAGGATGTTTCCATCAGTGGGAGAGTCTGGGATCCAAGGTTAGAGTGTCCGTGTGGGTAGGATGTTTCCATCAGTGGGAGAGTCTGGGATCCAAGGTTAGAGTGTCCGTGTGGGTAGGATGTTTCCATCAGTGGGAGAGTCTGGGATCCAAGGATAGAGTGACCGTGTGGGTAGGATGTTTCCATCAGTGGGAGAGTCTGGGATCCAAGGTTAGAGTGTCCGTGTGGGTAGGATGTTTCCATCAGTAGGAGAGTCTGGGATCCAAGGATAGAGTGACCGTGTGGGTAGGATGTTTCCATCAGTGGGAGAGTCTGGGATCCAAGGATAGAGTGACCGTGTGGGTTTCCATCAGTGGGAGAGTCTGGGATCCAAGGATAGAGTGACCGTGTGGGTTTCCATCAATAGGAGAGTCTGGGATCCAAGGATAGAGTGACCGTGTGGGTTTCCATCAGTGGGAGAGTCTGGGATCCAAGGATAGAGTGTCCGTGTGGGTAGGATGTTTCCATCAGTGGGAGAGTCTGGGATCCAAGGTTAGAGTGTCCGTGTGGGTAGGATGTTTCCATCAGTGGGAGAGTCTGGGATCCAAGGATAGAGTGACCGTGTGGGTTTCCATCAGTGGGAGAGTCTGGGATCCAAGGATAGAGTGTCCGTGTGGGTAGGATGTTTCCATCAGTGGGAGAGTCTGGGATCCAAGGATAGAGTGTCCGTGTGGGTTTCCATCAGTGGGAGAGTCTGGGATCCAAGGATAGAGTGTCCGTGTGGGTTTCCATCAGTGGGAGAGTCTGGGATCCAAGGATAGAGTGACCGTGTGGGTTTCCATCAGTGGGAGAGTCTGGGATCCAAGGATAGAGTGACCGTGTGGGTAGGATGTTTCCATCAGTGGGAGAGTCTGGGATCCAAGGATGGAGTGACCATGTGGGTTTCCATCAGTTGGAGAGTCTGGGATCCAAGGATAGAGTGTCCGTGTGGGTAGGATGTTTCCATCAATGGGAGAGTCTGGGATCCAAGGATAGAGTGTCCGTGTGGGTAGGATGTTTCCATCAATGGGAGAGTCTGGGATCCAAGGATAGAGTGACCGTGTGGGTAGGATGTTTCCATCAACAGGAGAGTCTGGGATCCAAGGATAGAGTGTCCGTGTGGGTAGGATGTTTCCATCAGTGGGAGAGTCTGGGATCCAAGGATAGAGTGTCCGTGTGGGTAGGATGTTTCTATCAGTGGGAGAGTCTGGGATCCAAGGATAGAGTGACCGTTTGGGTTTCCATCAATAGGAGAGTCTGGGATCCAAGGATAGAGTGACCGTGTGGGTTTCCATCAGTGGGAGAGTCTGGGATCCAAGGATAGAGTGACCGTGTGGGTTTCCATCAGTGGGAGAGTCTGGGATCCAAGGATAGAGTGACCGTGTGGGTAGGATGTTTCCATCAATAGGAGAGTCTGGGATCCAAGGATAGAGTGACCGTTTGGGTTTCCATCAGTGGGAGAGTCTGGGATCCAAGGATAGAGTGTCCGTGTGGGTAGGATGTTTCCATCAATAGGAGAGTCTGGGATCCAAGGATAGAGTGACCGTTTGGGTTTCCATCAGTAGGAGAGTCTGGGATCCAAGGATAGAGTGTCCGTGTGGGTTTCCATCAGTAGGAGAGTCTGGGATCCAAGGATAGAGTGACCGTGTGGGTAGGATGTTTCCATCAATGGGAGAGTCTGGGATCCAAGGATAGAGTGACTGTGTGGGTAGGATGTTTCCATCAATGGGAGAGTCTGGGATCCAAGGATAGAGTGACCGTGTGGGTAGGATGTTTCCATCAGTGGGAGAGTCTGGGATCCAAGGATAGAGTGACCGTGTGGGTAGGATGTTTCCATCAGTGGGAGAGTCTGGGATCCAAGGATAGAGTGACTGTGTGGGTAGGATGTTTCCATCAATGGGAGAGTCTGGGATCCAAGGATAGAGTGACCGTGTGGGTAGGATGTTTCCATCAGTGGGAGAGTCTGGGATCCAAGGATAGAGTGACCGTGTGGGTAGGATGTTTCCATCAGTGGGAGAGTCTGGGATCCAAGGATAGAGTGACCGTGTGGGTTTCCATCAGTGGGAGAGTCTGGGATCCAAGGATAGAGTGTCCGTGTGGGTAGGATGTTTCCATCAGTGGGAGAGTCTGGGATCCAAGGATAGAGTGACCGTGTGGGTTTCCATCAGTGGGAGAGTCTGGGATCCAAGGATAGAGTGTCCGTGTGGGTAGGATGTTTCCATCAGTGGGAGAGTCTGGGATCCAAGGATAGAGTGTCCGTGTGGGTAGGATGTTTCCATCAGTGGGAGAGTCTGGGATCCAAGGATAGAGGGACCGTGTGGGTTTCCATCAGTGGGAGAGTCTGGGATCCAAGGATAGAGTGTCCGTGTGGGTAGGATGTTTCCATCAGTGGGAGAGTCTGGGATCCAAGGATAGAGTGACCGTGTGGGTTTCCATCAGTGGGAGAGTCTGGGATCCAAGGATAGAGTGTCCGTGTGGGTAGGATGTTTCCATCAGTGGGAGAGTCTGGGATCCAAGGATAGAGTGTCCGTGTGGGTAGGATGTTTCCATCAGTGGGAGAGTCTGGGATCCAAGGATAGAGTGTCCGTGTGGGTAGGATGTTTCCATCAGTAGGAGAGTCTGGGATCCAAGGATAGAGTGACCGTGTGGGTAGGATGTTTCCATCAATAGGAGAATCTGGGATCCAAGGATAGAGTGACCGTGTGGGTAGGATGTTTCCATCAGTGGGAGAGTCTGGGATCCAAGGATAGAGTGTCCGTGTGGGTAGGATGTTTCCATCAGTGGGAGAGTCTGGGATCCAAGGATAGAGGGACCGTGTGGGTTTCCATCAGTGGGAGAGTCTGGGATCCAAGGATAGAGTGTCCGTGTGGGTTTCCATCAGTAGGAGAGTCTGGGATCCAAGGATAGAGTGTCCGTGTGGGTAGGATGTTTCCATCAGTGGGAGAGTCTGGGATCCAAGGATAGAGTGTCCGTGTGGGTAGGATGTTTCCATCAGTGGGAGAGTCTGGGATCCAAGGATAGAGTGTCCGTGTGGGTACGATGTTTCCATCAGTGGGAGAGTCTGGGATCCAAGGATAGAGTGTCCGTGTGGGTAGGATGTTTCCATCAATTGGAGAGTCTGGGATCCAAGGATAGAGTGTCCGTGTGGGTAGGATGTTTCCATCAGTGGGAGAGTCTGGGATCCAAGGATAGAGTGTCCGTGTGGGTTTCCATCAGTGGGAGAGTCTGGGATCCAAGGATAGAGTGTCCGTGTGGGTAGGATGTTTCCATCAGTGGGAGAGTCTGGGATCCAAGGATAGAGTGTCCGTGTGGGTAGGATGTTTCCATCAGTGGGAGAGTCTGGGATCCAAGGATAGAGTGACCATGTGGGTAGGATGTTTCCATCAGTGGGAGAGTCTGGGATCCAAGGATAGAGTGACCGTGTGGGTTTCCATCAGTGGGAGAGTCTGGGATCCAAGGATAGAGTGTCCGTGTGGGTAGGATGTTTCCATCAGTGGGAGAGTCTGGGATCCAAGGATAGAGTGTCCGTGTGGGTAGGATGTTTCCATCAATGGGAGAGTCTGGGATCCAAGGATAGAGTGTCCATGTGGGTAGGATGTTTCCATCAGTGGGAGAGTCTGGGATCCAAGGATAGAGTGTCCGTGTGGGTAGGATGTTTCCATCAATGGGAGAGTCTGGGATCCAAGGATAGAGTGTCCGTGTGGGTTTCCATCAATGGGAGAGTCTGGGATCCAAGGATAGAGTGTCCGTGTGGGTAGGATGTTTCCATCAGTGGGAGAGTCTGGGATCCAAGGATAGAGTGTCCGTGTGGGTAGGATGTTTCCATCAGTGGGAGAGTCTGGGATCCAAGGATAGAGTGTCCGTGTGGGTAGGATGTTTCCATCAATGGGAGAGTCTGGGATCCAAGGATAGAGTGTCCATGTGGGTAGGATGTTTCCATCAGTGGGAGAGTCTGGGATCCAAGGATAGAGTGTCCGTGTGGGTAGGATGTTTCCATCAGTGGGAGAGTCTGGGATCCAAGGATAGAGTGTCCGTGTGGGTAGGATGTTTCCATCAATGGGAGAGTCTGGGATCCAAGGATAGAGTGTCCATGTGGGTAGGATGTTTCCATCAGTGGGAGAGTCTGGGATCCAAGGATAGAGTGTCCGTGTGGGTAGGATGTTTCCATCAGTGGGAGAGTCTGGGATCCAAGGATAGAGTGACCGTGTGGGTTTCCATCAGTGGGAGAGTCTGGGATCCAAGGATAGAGTGTCCGTGTGGGTAGGATGTTTCCATCAGTGGGAGAGTCTGGGATCCAAGGATAGAGTGTCCGTGTGGGTAGGATGTTTCCATCAGTGGGAGAGTCTGGGATCCAAGGATAGAGTGTCCGTGTGGGTAGGATGTTTCCATCAATGGGAGAGTCTGGGATCCAAGGATAGAGTGTCCATGTGGGTAGGATGTTTCCATCAGTGGGAGAGTCTGGGATCCAAGGATAGAGTGACCGTGTGGGTAGGATGTTTCCATCAATGGGAGAGTCTGGGATCCAAGGATAGAGTGACCGTGTGGGTAGGATGTTTCCATCAGTGGGAGAGTCTGGGATCCAAGGATAGAGTGTCCGTGTGGGTAGGATGTTTCCATCAGTGGGAGAGTCTGGGATCCAAGGATAGAGTGACCGTGTGGGTAGGATGTTTCCATCAGTGGGAGAGTCTGGGATCCAAGGATAGAGTGACCGTTTGGGTTTCCATCAGTGGGAGAGTCTGGGATCCAAGGATAGAGTGTCCGTGTGGGTTTCCATCAGTGGGAGAGTCTGGGATCCAAGGATAGAGTGTCCGTGTGGGTAGGATGTTTCCATCAGTGGGAGAGTCTGGGATCCAAGGATAGAGTGTCCGTGTGGGTAGGATGTTTCCATCAGTGGGAGAGTCTGGGATCCAAGGATAGAGGGACCGTGTGGGTTTCCATCAGTGGGAGAGTCTGGGATCCAAGGATAGAGTGTCCGTGTGGGTAGGATGTTTCCATCAGTGGGAGAGTCTGGGATCCAAGGATAGAGTGACCGTGTGGGTTTCCATCAGTGGGAGAGTCTGGGATCCAAGGATAGAGTGTCCGTGTGGGTAGGATGTTTCCATCAGTGGGAGAGTCTGGGATCCAAGGATAGAGTGTCCGTGTGGGTAGGATGTTTCCATCAGTGGGAGAGTCTGGGATCCAAGGATAGAGTGTCCGTGTGGGTAGGATGTTTCCATCAGTAGGAGAGTCTGGGATCCAAGGATAGAGTGACCGTGTGGGTAGGATGTTTCCATCAATAGGAGAATCTGGGATCCAAGGATAGAGTGACCGTGTGGGTAGGATGTTTCCATCAGTGGGAGAGTCTGGGATCCAAGGATAGAGTGTCCGTGTGGGTAGGATGTTTCCATCAGTGGGAGAGTCTGGGATCCAAGGATAGAGGGACCGTGTGGGTTTCCATCAGTGGGAGAGTCTGGGATCCAAGGATAGAGTGTCCGTGTGGGTTTCCATCAGTAGGAGAGTCTGGGATCCAAGGATAGAGTGACCGTGTGGGTAGGATGTTTCCATCAGTGGGAGAGTCTGGGATCCAAGGATAGAGTGTCCGTGTGGGTAGGATGTTTCCATCAGTGGGAGAGTCTGGGATCCAAGGATAGAGTGTCCGTGTGGGTAGGATGTTTCCATCAGTGGGAGAGTCTGGGATCCAAGGATAGAGTGTCCGTGTGGGTACGATGTTTCCATCAGTGGGAGAGTCTGGGATCCAAGGATAGAGTGTCCGTGTGGGTAGGATGTTTCCATCAATTGGAGAGTCTGGGATCCAAGGATAGAGTGTCCGTGTGGGTAGGATGTTTCCATCAGTGGGAGAGTCTGGGATCCAAGGATAGAGTGTCCGTGTGGGTTTCCATCAGTGGGAGAGTCTGGGATCCAAGGATAGAGTGTCCGTGTGGGTAGGATGTTTCCATCAGTGGGAGAGTCTGGGATCCAAGGATAGAGTGTCCGTGTGGGTAGGATGTTTCCATCAGTGGGAGAGTCTGGGATCCAAGGATAGAGTGACCGTGTGGGTAGGATGTTTCCATCAGTGGGAGAGTCTGGGATCCAAGGATAGAGTGTCCATGTGGGTAGGATGTTTCCATCAGTGGGAGAGTCTGGGATCCAAGGATAGAGTGACCGTGTGGGTTTCCATCAGTGGGAGAGTCTGGGATCCAAGGATAGAGTGTCCGTGTGGGTAGGATGTTTCCATCAGTGGGAGAGTCTGGGATCCAAGGATAGAGTGTCCGTGTGGGTAGGATGTTTCCATCAATGGGAGAGTCTGGGATCCAAGGATAGAGTGTCCATGTGGGTAGGATGTTTCCATCAGTGGGAGAGTCTGGGATCCAAGGATAGAGTGTCCGTGTGGGTAGGATGTTTCCATCAATGGGAGAGTCTGGGATCCAAGGATAGAGTGTCCGTGTGGGTTTCCATCAATGGGAGAGTCTGGGATCCAAGGATAGAGTGTCCGTGTGGGTAGGATGTTTCCATCAGTGGGAGAGTCTGGGATCCAAGGATAGAGTGTCCGTGTGGGTAGGATGTTTCCATCAGTGGGAGAGTCTGGGATCCAAGGATAGAGTGTCCGTGTGGGTAGGATGTTTCCATCAATGGGAGAGTCTGGGATCCAAGGATAGAGTGTCCATGTGGGTAGGATGTTTCCATCAGTGGGAGAGTCTGGGATCCAAGGATAGAGTGTCCGTGTGGGTAGGATGTTTCCATCAGTGGGAGAGTCTGGGATCCAAGGATAGAGTGTCCGTGTGGGTAGGATGTTTCCATCAATGGGAGAGTCTGGGATCCAAGGATAGAGTGTCCATGTGGGTAGGATGTTTCCATCAGTGGGAGAGTCTGGGATCCAAGGATAGAGTGTCCGTGTGGGTAGGATGTTTCCATCAGTGGGAGAGTCTGGGATCCAAGGATAGAGTGACCGTGTGGGTTTCCATCAGTGGGAGAGTCTGGGATCCAAGGATAGAGTGTCCGTGTGGGTAGGATGTTTCCATCAGTGGGAGAGTCTGGGATCCAAGGATAGAGTGTCCGTGTGGGTAGGATGTTTCCATCAGTGGGAGAGTCTGGGATCCAAGGATAGAGTGTCCGTGTGGGTAGGATGTTTCCATCAATGGGAGAGTCTGGGATCCAAGGATAGAGTGTCCATGTGGGTAGGATGTTTCCATCAGTGGGAGAGTCTGGGATCCAAGGATAGAGTGACCGTGTGGGTAGGATGTTTCCATCAATGGGAGAGTCTGGGATCCAAGGATAGAGTGACCGTGTGGGTAGGATGTTTCCATCAGTGGGAGAGTCTGGGATCCAAGGATAGAGTGTCCGTGTGGGTAGGATGTTTCCATCAGTGGGAGAGTCTGGGATCCAAGGATAGAGTGACCGTGTGGGTAGGATGTTTCCATCAGTGGGAGAGTCTGGGATCCAAGGATAGAGTGACCGTTTGGGTTTCCATCAGTGGGAGAGTCTGGGATCCAAGGATAGAGTGACCATGTGGGTAGGATGTTTCCATCAGTGGGAGAGTCTGGGATCCAAGGATAGAGTGTCCGTGTGGGTAGGATGTTTCCATCAATGGGAGAGTCTGGGATCCAAGGATAGAGTGTCCGTGTGGGTTTCCATCAATGGGAGAGACTGGGATCCAAGGATAGAGTGACCGTGTGGGTAGGATGTTTCCATCAGTGGGAGAGTCTGGGATCCAAGGATAGAGTGTCCGTGTGGGTAGGATGTTTCCATCAGTGGGAGAGTCTGGGATCCAAGGATAGAGTGACCGTGTGGGTTTCCATCAGTGGGAGAGTCTGGGATCCAAGGATAGAGTGTCCGTGTGGGTAGGATGTTTCCATCAGTGGGAGAGTCTGGGATCCAAGGATAGAGTGACCGTGTGGGTAGGATGTTTCCATCAGTGGGAGAGTCTGGGATCCAAGGATAGAGTGACCGTGTGGGTAGGATGTTTCCATCAGTGGGAGAGTCTGGGATCCAAGGATAGAGTGTCCGTGTGGGTAGGATGTTTCCATCAGTGGGAGAGTCTGGGATCCAAGGATAGAGTGACCGTGTGGGTAGGATGTTTCCATCAGTGGGAGAGTCTGGGATCCAAGGATAGAGTGACCGTGTGGGTAGGATGTTTCCATCAATGGGAGAGTCTGGGATCCAAGGATAGAGTGTCCGTGTGGGTAGGATGTTTCCATCAATGGGAGAGTCTGGGATCCAAGGATAGAGTGACCGTGTGGGTAGGATGTTTCCATCAATGGGAGAGTCTGGGATCCAAGGATAGAGTGTCCGTGTGGGTAGGATGTTTCCATCAATGGGAGAGTCTGGGATCCAAGGATAGAGTGACCGTGTGGGTAGGATGTTTCCATCAATGGGAGAGTCTGGGATCCAAGGATAGAGTGTCCGTGTGGGTAGGATGTTTCCATCAGTGGGAGAGTCTGGGATCCAAGGATAGAGCGACCCTGTGGGTAGGATGTTTCCATCAGTGGGAGAGTCTGGGATCCAAGGATAGAGTGACCGTGTGGGTAGGATGTTTCCATCAATGGGAGAGTCTGGGATCCAAGGATAGAGTGACCGTGTGGGTAGGATGTTTCCATCAATGGGAGAGTCTGGGATCCAAGGATAGAGTGTCCGTGTGGGTAGGATGTTTCCATCAATGGGAGAGTCTGGGATCCAAGGATAGAGTGACCGTGTGGGTTTCCATCAGTGGGAGAGTCTGGGATCCAAGGATAGAGTGTCCGTGTGGGTAGGATGTTTCCATCAATGGGAGAGTCTGGGATCCAAGGATAGAGTGACCGTGTGGGTAGGATGTTTCCATCAGTGGGAGAGTCTGGGATCCAAGGATAGAGTGACCGTGTGGGTAGGATGTTTCCATCAATGGGAGAGTCTGGGATCCAAGGATAGAGTGACCGTGTGGGTAGGATGTTTCCATCAATGGGAGAGTCTGGGATCCAAGGATAGAGTGACCGTGTGGGTAGGATGTTTCCATCAATGGGAGAGTCTGGGATCCAAGGATAGAGTGACCGTGTGGGTAGGATGTTTCCATCAGTGGGAGAGTCTGGGATCCAAGGATAGAGTGACCGTGTGGGTAGGATGTTTCCATCAATGGGAGAGTCTGGGATCCAAGGATAGAGTGTCCGTGTGGGTAGGATGTTTCCATCAGTGGGAGAGTCTGGGATCCAAGGATAGAGTGTCCGTGTGGGTAGGATGTTTCCATCAATGGGAGAGTCTGGGATCCAAGGATAGAGTGACCGTGTGGGTAGGATGTTTCCATCAATGGGAGAGTCTGGGATCCAAGGATAGAGTGACCGTGTGGGTTTCCATCAGTGGGAGAGTCTGGGATCCAAGGATAGAGTGACCGTGTGGGTTTCCATCAGTGGGAGAGTCTGGGATCCAAGGATAGAGTGTCCGTGTGGGTAGGATGTTTCCATCAATGGGAGAGTCTGGGATCCAAGGATAGAGTGTCCGTGTGGGTCGGATGTTTCCATCAGTGGGAGAGTCTGGGATCCAAGGATAGAGTGACCGTGTGGGTAGGATGTTTCCATCAGTGGGAGAGTCTGGGATCCAAGGATAGAGTGTCCGTGTGGGTAGGATGTTTCCATCAGTGGGAGAGTCTGGGATCCAAGGATAGAGTGTCCGTGTGGGTCGGATGTTTCCATCTGTGGGAGAGTCTGGGATCCAAGGATAGAGTGACCGTGTGGGTAGGATGTTTCCATCAATGGGAGAGTCTGGGATCCAAGGATAGAGTGTCCGTGTGGGTAGGATGTTTCCATCAATGGGAGAGTCTGGGATCCAAGGATAGAGTGACCGTGTGGGTAGGATGTTTCCATCAGTGGGAGAGTCTGGGATCCAAGGATAGAGTGTCCGTGTGGGTAGGATGTTTCCATCAATGGGAGAGTCTGGGATCCAAGGATAGAGTGACCGTGTGGGTAGGATGTTTCCATCAGTGGGAGAGTCTGGGATCCAAGGATAGAGTGACCGTGTGGGTAGGATGTTTCCATCAGTGGGAGAGTCTGGGATCCAAGGATAGAGTGTCCGTGTGGGTAGGATGTTTCCATCAGTGGGAGAGTCTGGGATCCAAGGATAGAGTGACCGTGTGGGTAGGATGTTTCCATCAGTGGGAGAGTCTGGGATCCAAGGATAGAGTGACTGTGTGGGTAGGATGTTTCCATCAGTGGGAGAGTCTGGGATCCAAGGTTAGAGTGTCCGTGTGGGTAGGATGTTTCCATCAATAGGAGAGTCTGGGATCCAAGGGCACAGCCTCAGAATAAAGTCTGTCCCTTTAAAATTGAGATGAGAAATTTCTTCAGTCAGAGGTGGTGACTCTGAGGAATTCCTCACTGCAGAGGGCTGTGGTGGCCAAGTTATTTGTGTATTTTAGGCAGAAATTGATAGATTATTGATTGGGTTAAGGGTCATGGGGAAAGGTGGGAGAATGGGGTTGAAAATAAAATCAGTCATGATTGGATAGCAGAGCAGACTCAATGGGCTGAATGCCCTACTTCTAGTTCTATACTATCATACACATTCAGCAGGAGAGGCTACTTTTCCTGTGTGTGAGAACGTGTATGAGGTGATATTTTTTGCAGATGGGTCCAGTTTCACAGCTTCGCATCATTGATCCTTTCTGCTTCAACCACACTGTTGCTGATGTTCTGTGGCTTTCAAAAGTTTAGAGAGGTTTTTGTTAGTGTGACTGAACTCTCTGACCACACGCATTTGTTGTTTGGAGCACTGAGACTTGCTGAAGTTTCATCGAGAACAATGAGTGGCCACAGCCTCATCTGATCACATGACTGTTGACCCTGCAGCCAACAGATGTACCCAAAACCAGAGTGACCTGATACAGGTTAAAGTTATGCTACCCACTAACAATCTCACTCTGTGCCCTGGGTTAACTGCAATGGAGATGGAGTCAATATACAGCTATTTCTGAGATGTCACCTGATCTTCCACAGAACACGCTTGATGCAAAATACCAGCTAAATTCAACTGTAATCTCACCAGTCTCACTTCTCACAGAATCAAGGTTTGCTTTATTAATTCCTTGGTCTTTAAATGTCTACAGAACTTAGAACATGGAAGAGACCTTCAGTCCACGGTGTTGAGCTGCAGTAACTAAATAGCTGCCTGTTATTTGCCTGCTTTAACATCCCTGAAGGTGCACTTCAGATGCCTTTCACAAATAAATGTTAAAAAAAACTTCCCCTGCAGGTGTTCTTTGAACTCCCTATTACACTTGGGATAGCGATTAGAGAAGAGCTCTGCTCCTCCGGCAGGATGTGGGAGATCAGGGAGACTGCCATTCCCCTTAGAAAGTGCGCCCAGCGACAGCTCCTGACTGACCACGTTAAGAAACTGCAGCTGAAGTTGAACATGCCTGGGGTTACCAAAGATGATCAGAGTGTTAAAATTGGACTTTCAGCCAGGTGGTCACAGCTAGGGTACAGACAGCGAAAAGTTAAGTGCTCACCAATAAAGATCGAGGGAGCAGACAGGCAATGCAGGATCCGTTCCCCTCAGCAACAGGCACTCACCTTTGGATACCACGCAGAGATGATTATCAGGGCATAGCTGCAGCAGCCAAGTCAGTGGCTCTGAGGATCAGTGGGGACGGGCAAAGTCAAGCAGTGCCACGGTGATGGGGTACAGACTGCACGGGGTGTTGCTGCCTGGGTACCAGGGTCGAGGATGTCTCAGTGTGAATGCAGAACATTCCCAAGGGGAGGGTTCCCATGCAAGGCTTATTGAGAAAGTTTGGAGGCATGGGATCCAAGGAGACTATGCTTTGTGGATCTGGAATTGGCTTGTCCACAGAAGGCAAAGAGTGGTTGTAGACGGGTCATATTCTGCATGGAGGTTGGTGACCGGTGGTGTGCCTCAGGGATCTGTTCTGGGACCCCTTTTCTTTGTGATTTTTATAAATGACCTGGATGGAACAGTAGAATGGTGGGTTAGTAAATTTACTGATGACTCTAAGGTTGGGGATGTTGTGGATAGTCTGGAGGGTTGTCAAAGGTTACAAAGGGACATCAATATGATGCAGAACTGGGCTGAGAAGTGGCAGATGGAGTTCAACCCAGATAAGTATGAAGTGGTTCATTTTGGTAGGTCAAATTTGAAGACAGAATATAATATTAATGATAAGACTCTTGGCGGTGTGGAGGATCAGAGAGGTCTTGGGGTCCGTGTGGATAGGACACCCAAAAGCTGCTGTGCAGGTTGACAAAGTGGTTAAGAAGGCGTATGGTGTGTTGGCCTTCATCACCCATGGGATTGAGTTCAAGAGCCGTGAGGTAATGTTACAGCTATATAGGACCCTGGACAGACCCCACTTGGAGTACTCTGTTCAGTTCTGGTTACCTACCAGATGTGGACACTATAGAGAGAGTTCAGAGGAGATTTACAAGGCTGTTACCTGGAGTGGGGAGCATGCCTTAAGAGAATAGGTTGAGAGAACTTGGCCTTTTCTCCTTGGAGCGATGGAGAATGAGAGGCAACCTGATAGAAGTGTATAAGATGATAGAGGGCATTGATCGTGTGGATAGTCAGAGGCTTTTTCCCAGGGCTGAAAGGGCAAACGTGTTGGGGCATAGTTTTAAGGTGCTTGGAAATAGTTACCGAGGGGATGTCAGGAGTAAGTTTTCCACACAGAGTGTGTGAGTGCGTGGAATGCACTGTCGGAGGAGGTGATGGAAGTGGATACAATAAGGTCTTTAAAGACCTTAAATAGGTCCTTGGAGCTTAGAAAAATAGAGGGCAATGCGGCAGGGAAATTCTGGGTAGTTTCTGGAGTAGGTTTTATGGTCGTCGGAACATTATGGGCCGAAGGGCCTGTAATGTGCTGAAGATTTCAATGTTCTGTGTTCCAAAGAGGTTTTTACCAGATTAAGCTGAGAAAAAATAAAAATGAAAGGTGAAATGTTTAAGGGGAGCATGAGGGGGAACTTCTTCACCAAGAGGGTGTGAGAGTGTGGAATGAGCTGCCTGCAGAAGTGGTGGATGCGGGTTCAATTTCAATGTTTAAGAGAAGTTTGGGCAGGTCCAGAAATGGGAGGGCTGTGGAGTGCTGTGGTTCAGGTGCAGGTTGGTGGGACTGGGCAGGTTAATAGTTTGGTATGAACTAGATGGGCTGAAGGGCCTGTTTTGGTGCTGTAGTATTCCAAGATCCTATGACTCAGTAAACAAGTAAATGATGAAACTAATCCCCTCTGCCCACTCCTAACCAGAAAACCACAACCTGTGCGGATTGGAAACACTGTGACTCGCTGACAATTAACAGTAGCGCTCCACAGGGAAGTGAGCTGATCTACTCTCCATACACACCTGACGCTGTGGCTAGGCATAGCTCAAACAGCATCTATAACTTTGTTAATGATACAACCTTCTCCTTCTCCTTCTTTTTCCTCGTCCTCCCCCCCACCCGCCCCCAGCCTAATGGTGCATTACCGCCACCTTCTTTATCCTTTCTTATTTGGCTGTCCTAGTACCCTATTCCTGCTTATCCATCATATCCTATAAAAACCCCCGTATCCCTTAAGAAAGCTAAAAGTACCCTGACCTGTGCCCTCTCATTCATGCTCAGTAACCCTTTTAATGTGAATTCCTGCACCACCAATTCCCTTAGATTAATTCTTATTATTTCTCTCTGTATCCCATACTTCCTGCAACTCAGAATTACATATTCTACTGACTCCTCTTCCTGACATTCCTCACACAAACCTGTCTTGATGATACAACCATTGTTGGTGGAATTTCAGATAGTGACAAAGGGCGTACATGAGTGAGATGGACCAGCTGGTTGTGTGGTATTGTAGCAGCAACCTGGCACTTAACGTCAGTAAGACGAAAGAGCTGATTGTGGACTTCAGGAAGGGTAAGACGAAGGAAGACATACCAATCCTCACAGAGGGATCAAAAGTGGAGAGAGTGAGTAGCTTCAGGTTGCTCGGTGTCAAGGTCTCTGAGGACCTAAGCTGGTCACTATATATTGATGCATTTACAGGGAAGGCAAGACAGTGGCTTTTTCTCATTTGGAGTTTTGGTTTGTCAACTAAAACACTTGAAAACTTCTACAAATGTACGTGCAGATCGTTCTGACTGGTGTCACCGTCTGGTATGGGAGAGGGGCTACTGCACAAGGTCGAAATAAATTGTAGAAACTTATAAAATTAGTCATCTCTACCAGCCTCCATAATATCTAACACATCTTCAAGAAGCAGTGCCTTTCTGAAGTGCCATCCTTAAGGATCCCCATCACCCAGGACATGCCCTCTTCACACTGTTACTGTCGGAAAGGAGGTACAGAAGCCTGAAAGCACACACTCAGCGATTCAGGAACAGCTTCTTCCCCTCTGCCATCCGATTTCTAAATGGACATTGAACCTGTGAACACTATCTCACTACTTTTTTATTTCTGTTTTTTGCACTTCTTATTTTAACACAGCTACTTTATTGAGATATATATAGTTAATGTAACTCAGTTTTTTCCCTATATTTATTTATCATGTATTTTATTGCACTACTACCATAAAGTTAACAAATTTCATGACCTATGCCGGTGATATTAAATCTGATTCTAATTCTTGAACAAAGGAATAACAATTGCCACTCTCCAAGTGTCCTCTGGCCAGTGAGTATGTAACGATCATCGACAACGGCACAGAATTCTCCTCCCTCGTTTCCCACAGTAAACTGAGATATAACCCTTCTGGCCCTGGGGACTTAACTTTCCTAATGTTTTTCAAAAGTACCAGCACATCCTCTTTCTTAACATTGACATGTTCAAGCACATAAGCCTTTTTCACATTGTCGTCACAAACCCCAAGGTCCCTCTGACTGGTGAAAACTATATTTCCCTGATCTGCTGTGACTAATAACATGATTCCTTTTCTATCCCCAGTCAGTCCTACCCTCACTCCAGCCATCCTCCTGTTCTTCACATACAGTACCTGTCGAATGCCTTGGGGTTTTCCTTTATCCTTCTCACCACAAACTTCTCATGACCCCATCTAGCTCTCCTAAATACATTAGCACCTTGCTGGTTACCTTGTAACTCTCAAGAGCCATGTCTGACTGTTGGTTCCTCATCCTGAAATAAGCTCTTCCTTCCTCTTGACTAGATGTTCCAAAGCTCTGGTCAGCCATGGTTCCTTCACCCTACCATCATTTCCCTGCCTCAACGGGACAGACCAATCCAGGACCCCAAACAAGTGTTGCCTCAACAACTTCCACGTTACAGTGGTGCATTTCCCTGAGTACATCCATTCCCAGTTCCTGCCAAATTCCCCCTCCCACCCATTAAATACTTTCCCATACCAATGGCTCCTGTCCCTGTCCAAAGCTATGGTAAAGGCCAGGCAGTTGTGGTTACTCTCTCCAAAATGCTCTCTCACTGTGATGTCTGACACCTCACCTGGTTCATTGCTGATATCCAGCATGGTCTCTTGTCGAGCCTCAGCATTTACATATTGAATCAGGAAGAAGATGGCGCCAGCAAACAACGCGACCAAAGGCAACATCCTCCAGATAGTTCACAAAATCACTTTTTCACTTCTTTGATACCTTCTTTTTCTGTCAAATGTGTTTCTCTTACTGTTGGAGCCTGTAATCTACACCTGCACGTTGCTGTCTCCAGGAGGGTTCTGTGAGATTCTAGTGAAGCAGGTAGTCTTGAGACCAAGAAGCTGGAGATGGGATGTGAGCCCATGATTGATTCCATTTCTCACAAATTAAAGCACCGAGGAAGATTGAAATCGTAGAGACAAGTGTGGAAGGGCAAGCAGGTGTTCAGCACCGTCTACCAGCCTCTCGTTCGCTGCTGCCAGAGGAAAGTGTCTGCGTGTGACACTCTATCTCTCTCACTCACTGCTCCCGAAGGACGACCCCTGTGTTCGAAAGGCCTCTCTCTCCCTCGATGCTGTCGGAGGGTGGTGCTGGAATCCATGGTCTTGTGCAAGATTTAATCGACACGGTGTGTGGATTGGACTTGGTAGTTCACGTTATGATGTGTTTCTGCTTTCTGTCACTCCTTTTCTGTTGCTATTTTAGGTGATTTTGAATCAGGGTGGCCTGCAGATAACAAACACTGAATATGCCTGGACTCTTTTGATTTTGAGGTTTCATATTCTGTTTCTCAATTTTTTATTGTTGCCTTTTGCATGACTTGTTGCTTTTTTGTGTAGTGGGTGGAGTTGGTTGATGTGTTTCTTCGAATGGGTTCCATGGTTTTCTTTGTTTTGTGGCTGTTGTGGGGAAGACAAATCCCAGACTTGCATACTGCATACATACTTAGATAATAAACGTACTTTGAATCTTTCCTGGACACACCTAACAAATTCTGTCTCTTCTAAGCATTTTGAACTATGAAGATGCCATTCAATAATAGTGAAGTAGGGGTCCACCATAACACCGGCCTTGTTATTTTTTCACCTTTCCAAACTCTGACACCTGATCTGTTCCTCAGTGTCACTTTTACTTCTAAGATCATTAGATATAGGAGCAGAATTAAGCCATTTGGCCCATCAAGTCTGCTCTGCCATTTCATCATGGCTGATCCAATTTTCTCCTCAGCCTCAATCTTCTGCTTTCTTCCTGTAAACCTTCATGCCCTGACCAATCAAGAATCTATTATCTCTGCCTTTCGGCCTATTTCGTCCACACCAGAGCAATTTAAACTGTCTACGTCCAACAAATTGCACTGGGACCGTAGACCTCCATATTCCTACTATCCATGTACCTATCCAAACTTCTCAAATGTTGAAATCAAGCTTACATGGACCACGTGCTGGCAGCTCGTTCCACATTTTCACAACCCTCTGAACAAAGAAGTTTCTTCTCATGTTCCCCTTAAATTTCTCACCTTTCACCTTTAACACTTGACCTCTGGTTGTCATCCTACCCAACCTCAGTGGAAAAAGCCTGCTTGCATTTACCCTATCTATACCCCTCAAATTTTTTCCGCTTTCAAATCACCTCTTAATCTACATTTTAAAGAATACAGTTCTAACCTATTTAGTCTTTCCTTTTAAGTCAGATCCTCCAGACCCAGCAACATCCTTGTGAATTTTCTTCTGCACTCTTTCAAACTTATTTACTTCTTTCTTACAAGTAGGTGACCAAAACTGCACACAATATCTCCCGCAACACACACAAAATGCTGGTGGAACACAGCAGGCCAGGCAGCATCTACGGGGAGAAGCACTGTCAACATTTCAGGCTGAGACCCTTCTCTCCATTTTGAAACATCTAAACAACATACAACAACCATTTCTTTCTTTGTGGAAGGCAACTCTCTGTAATGGGTACCACATCGTATTAGGGTTAGGGTTAGGGTTCCATGCACTGACCCATACTCTGAGTTCATCACCCTTGTTCCTGATGCTACTTGCATTAAAATTGACACAGTTCAACCCATCCCACTGACTACAGCTTTGTCCTCTCAATTGCCGATCCCTCCTCACAGTCTCTTTAAAGATCAAAGAACAATTTATTATCAGAGTACATATGGGTCACTATATACAATCCTGAGATTCATTTTCCTGTGGGCATACTTAGCAAATCTACAGAATAGTAACTGTAAACAGAATTAATCAACAACAAACTATGCAAATGCAAATATAAACAAATAGCAATAAATAACAAGCATGTAATAACAAGATAAAGAGTCCTTAAAGTGAGACCGTCAGTTGTGGGAACACCTGAAAGAGAAGGAGTGCAGTTATCCCTGTTTGTTCAAGAGCCTGATGGTTGAGGGGTAGTAACTATTCTTGAACCTGGTGGTGCGAGTCAAGGCAGTTGCATCTTTTACCTGATGAAAAAGTGAGAAAAAAGCATGCCCAGGTGATGCCCTCTCTCTCACTCACACTAACACAGGGTATGTGAAGAATCCTTACTCATCCTGAATTAACTGAACAGGAAGCAGAAACAGGAGCTAGTGTAAAAAAAGCAAAAAGTTGCAGACGCTGCAAATCAGAAATAAAAGCGTAAAATACTGGAAACACTCACAGGTGAGGACGTTATGGGGTTTTATTTATGAGATGATGTTTCTGTGAATGTTCATTTTCATCATTGACCTGTTCTGCTGCAGACACTGGTGTTTGTGGTAAGATCAGGGGCTTCTTTCACATTCAGCAGCTGCTGCTTCAGTCTGATGTTTGAGAACTTGTGGGTTATGACTGTGTCATGTGGGAAGACCACAGGCCCTCCTGATCACATGACCTACAGCCTACAGACCTGCCTGAGGATGTATAAAACCAGGAATCCCTCTGCACATTGCAGCTACAATTGCCTGTGACTGCCTCGCCGAGCCATGGCTCTATCACTCCTTCTACTCATCCTGCTGGCAGCAGCCGATGGCTTTCGGTGAGTATCATCAGACTACTGGTAACTATGAGACTACACCGAGGTAAGCAGTGACAGAATGCAGAATATAGTGCTACAGTTACAGAGAAAGTGAAGTGCAAGTAGACAATACGGTGCAAGACCTGTGATGTTCTACATTGTGAGGTGAAGAGGTGAACTTGGTATTACGTGGAACCTCATCTTTATCATGCAAGAGCTTTTGTTAGATGGAAGTTAGGAGAGGAGAGAATTACTGGGTTGGCAGCTATCTTTAATTATACTTGCTGCTTTCTGGAGATAGTGGGTAGTGTAAACAGAATCCACGGAGGGGAGGCTGGTTTCCACATTGTGTTAAAGGGGTTGTAGTCTTGGGCAGATCAGTTGCTATACCATGAGACTACAAGATATAGGAACAGAATTAGGCCATTTGGCCCATCAGGTCTCCTCCACCATTTCATCATGGCTGATTCAATTCTCCTCTCTGCCCCAATCTTCTGCCTTCTTGCCTTAACCCTTAATACCCTGACCAATGAAGAATCTATCAACCTCTGTTTTAAATATACATAAAGGCTTGGTTCCCATAGCTGCCTGTGGCATAGAGTTCCACAGATGCTCCACTCAAGCTAAAGAAATTCCTCCTCATCACTATTGTAAAAGAGCGCCTCTCTATTCTGAGGCTGTGTTCTCTGACCTTAGACTCTCCCACCATATGAACCATCCTCTCCACATCTACTCTATCAAGGCCTTTCACCATTTGATAGGCTTCAATTAGATCACCCCTCATTCTGAATTCTACTGAATACAGGCCCAGAGCCATTAGATGCACTTCATATGACAAGCCATTCAATCCTGGAATCATTTTCGTGAACTTCCTTTGAACCTTTCCCAGTTTCAGTACATCTTTTCTAAGATAAGGGGCAAGACTGTTCATGACATTCCAAGTGAGGCCTCACCAGTGCTCAACATTGCATCCTTGTTTTCATGTTCTAGTCCTCTTGAAATGAATGCTAACATCACATTTGCCTTCCTTACCACAGACTGAACATGCAAATTAACTTTAGGGATTCCTGCACAAGGACTCCCAAGTCCCCTTCTCCCTCAGTATTTTGTATTTTCTCTCCATTTAGAAAATAGTCACCCTTTCATTTCTTCTACCAAAGTGCATGACCATACACTTCCTGACACTGTATTCCATCTGCCATTTCTTTGCCCATTCTCCTAATTGGTCTATGTCCTTCTGTAGCCCCCTACTTCCTCAAAACTACCTGCCCCTCCACCTATCTTCCTGCCATCTGCAAAATTTGCAACAGAGCCAAATTGCATCATCCAAATCATTGACATATAACATAAAGTCGGTCCCAACAGAGACCCCTGTGGAACATCACTAGTCACCGGCACCCAAACTGAAAAGGCTCCGTTTATACCCTGTTACAAATGTGCCACAGCTCTGAGGGGCCGAAGGGTGCGGGGTAGCCCCCTCCTTTGTGAAAATCGCAAGATCACTATTAAGTCAGTTCAGGAGACCCAGGAAATGAGAGAAAGACATGCAGAATCCACAAAGAGTTGGAATGTGTCCTGGCCTCCGAAAGGCAGACCCATTCATACCGGCTATTGTCTCTTGGAGACGGACTTGTGTATTGCATCCTGTACGATGCATCGAAGCCCCCAGGCAATGAACCGAGGGGGAGGTTGGTGGAGGGATTGCATCATCCCAACCTGATTGACATCTGAAACCCTGTGAGTCAGGATAAAAAGAGGGTCTGTGGGAACAGCCCCTCAGACGCACCAGAAGAAACGCTAGCGATCCCGTAATAGCAAAAACCAGTGGAAGGCCACGTGCGTCCTTTTCCGTTTGCCCCGGAATCGGTGGCCTTTACCACGGAAGAACGGTTTTTAGCTAACAACGGGGAAATCAACTCCCAACGACTCTCGAAGGATTGACATCATAAAAGGAATGGGCAAGTTTTAACCCGTCTTTCTCTCCAACCAAAGAGCTGCAGCTGGAATGAACTAAAGTGACTTTTATATTTCCATCGGACAATACATTATCCCCTAGACAACGATAGAGCTATTTCTTATTGATTATTATTATACCCGCGCTTTTAGATTTAGTATTGACGACGTATCTTATCTGTGTGTTTGCATTGATAATATTTTTATCAATAAATGCTGTTAAAAATAGTACCATCAGACTTCAACGGACCTCTCTATCTTTGCTGGTAAGTGACCCAGTTACGGGGTACGTAACAATTGGGGGCTCGTCTCAGGATTTGACACCAAATTGGGAGGCCAGTGAATCGGGCTTGTAAGTCCAAACTTGGATCTGGTTACGCGGGTAGCCAGATGGGAAACCAGCAAAGATGGACATGGGTGAGTTTATAGAAAACCCGACTCTGGAGGCGCTAGAGGCGGCCACCAAATCAGACTTGATAAATTTGGCGAAGGGGTTAAACCTCGCAGAGGTGAGGTTGTCAATGAAAAAGCGGGAGGTGCGAAGGGCAATAACTCTATTATATTGGGAAGAATGTGTTTGCAGCTGAGGTATTGGAAAATATCCCTGAAAAGGTACCAGCTAGTGGGACGGCTCAGTTAGAGTTGGAGAAATTAAGGTTGGAACATGCAATTAAGGTAACGCAGCTGGAAGCAGCTGAGAAGGAGAATGAAAGAGCCGAGAGAGAGAGGGAGCATGTGCTCCAGCTAAAAGAGTTAGAGGTGAAACGGGAGCAGGAAAGAGCTGAGAAACAAAGAGAGCACTAAATTCAATTAAAACAGCTGGAAGCAGCTGAAAAAGAGAAGGAAAGAGCTGAGAAGGAGAGAGAGTATGGGGAGGCAGAGAAACAAAGGAAACATGACTTGGAGATGGAGAAGTTAAGGCAAGAGCGAAGAGATCAAGGGTCAGACCGAGAGGAGCGGTTTAATGTTAGTTGGGAGTTGAGGTTAGTACCTCCGTTCGAGGAGACGGATGTTGATAGTTATTTCTTGCTTTTTGAAAAGGTGGCAGTGAATCAGAAGTAGCCCAGAGCACAGTGGGTGGTGTTGTTACAAAGTGTGTTAAAAGGGAAGGCACAGCGGGCCTATACGGCGTTGTCCATGGTCCTCCATCACCATGAAGAGGAGGAGAGTTATGACAAAGTAAAGGCAGCCATTCTCTGGAGTTATGAGTTAGTACCTGAAGCGTATAGACAAAAGTTCAGGAATTTAAAGAAAGGGTGGAATCAGACGTATACCGAGTTTGCCTATGAGAAGGGTGTGCTCTTGGACCGTTGGTGCACAGCAGAGATAGTGGAAGAGGATTATTGGCGTCTCAGGGAGTTAATTCTGATTGAGGAATTTAAAGGTTGTGTTTCGGAGGATATCCGGATGTATTTGAATGAGAAGCCGAATAAGTCCATCTCAGAATTTGCTAGGTTCACAGATGAATATGCCCTAACCCACAAGACAAAGTTTTCCTCGAATAAAAGTTCCCAGAGAGACTGTGGGAATGATCGAGAAAGCCCGCCGGCTGAGGCAGAGGTCCCGCCGGGAGCTAGTGGTAAGGTTGGGGAGGAGAGGCAGGACGGCCAGAGATTTCCGGGCTTGACTTGTTTTAATTGTGGAAAGAGGGGGGCATATTGCATCTAGGTGCTTTGCTCCGAAGAAAGAGACAGGAAAAGGGAAAGCAGCAGTCCCTATCGGATGTGCCGTGGTAATCAGTAAATTGACAAGAGAGCCCCGGGTAGACAGAGTACAAGAAGGGTCTGAGACTTGTATGTCAAACGGACCCGTGTCTGTGAGGGAGGGAGGCACACCAGTTCCAGTACAGATCTGGAGAGACACAGGGGCTGAACTATCATTGATCAGCAGTAAGGTACTAGATTTTGGTCGCAAGACGGGAATGGTAGCTGTGAAAGGAATAGGCAAAGGGACGGAAATGGTGCCCTTGCATAGAGTCATTATGAATTGTGAGCTAGTCTCTGGACCAGTTGAAATGGGGGTGCGATCAGAATTCCCGAGAACTGACGCGGACGTCCTTCTGGGTAATGATTTAGCCGGTGGTAAGGTTTGGTCAGCAATGATGCTGACGAGCCGGCCGGTGAGCATTGCAGCCCCGTCCCTAGCGTCCAAGATCTATCCCGCATGCGCGGTCACTCGCAGCATGTCGAGAAAGGCAGCTGAGAACGAGAGCAGTTTAAATCTGGCCAGTATTGATTTGGCCGAGACGTTTTTACTGACCCTGTACCACGAGGGTTTAGAGGGTGGTAAAGCGAAGAGTAGTAAAGTGAAAGAGAGTAAGGGAGAGGAGGTAGACCTGCCCTTAGCGAAGAGAAAAGTTCTAGAGGCAGGAGATAAAGATGAGAAACAGATAGAGCTGTTAAAAGGTCCAGGGTTGGACATGGATGATCTGTCTGGCTTGGCAGAACTGTTTGAAGAAGTGGTAAGTTCTAAAGGTGTTCCCAATAATGAAATGAGGGCCGTCCTAGATGAAAAGGATGCCATTACCTTGAAGAAGTCTGCTGGGTTGGCAGACGAGGTTGTTTCAGCCCGCGGGGTTGAGTTTACTCCGGAAGGGAGTTGCCCAGAGAGTAGCTGGGAGAATCAGGGGAATTTAGAGTTTGGACCGGGTACGGGTATTGAAAACCTGGAAGAGGCAAATGTCCTGTTGGAGTGTGTCCAAGATGTGGATGCACGTGGTACTGAACCTAGTAATGAAGCTCAGAAAAAGTCTGAGGTATTTGATTCAGTCGACAAGGACGGCAGTCCTTGTGGGTCAGATAGACTTGGTTCAGTGAAGAAAGGGTTAACCTTGGTAATAGTGGGAAGTGAGAGTTCCCAGGTGTTTGTGCTCGAAGGTGTGCTAAAAGTTAATGCGGAGATCAAAAGTGGGGAGATGAATATTATCATTGAAGGAAACGGGAAATATGTAGTTTCCAAATCGAATGAAGAAGATTTAAAACCCGCGGATCACTTACAGGTTGAGTTGGAAGATGACGGGGCGGGGGGGGGGGGCCCATGCTATTGTTATTCCAGAGTGTGGTGTGAAAAGGAGCAATTTGAAATGCTGCTTGAACAAAGAGTTCGAACTGAAAACTAATAGCCTGAAGGGCCCTGAAGAGAAAGTTAGCAACTTGCGTAAAATTAAAGAATTGGGTGGAAATTCCGAAGATGGTCTAAGTTTGGGACACAGTGTTGATAAAATAACTCCTATGAAAGAAGCGGGCAAAAGCCTATTTCGCCAGGGTACCCAAGCTCCCCACGTGGGAACTAACCGGAAAAGAGACGAGGGTTAATGGGGACGCCATTTTTAAATAGCAGAAACCAGTTTTAAGGGATTTCGACAAAGCCTGTGAATAATAAAAGACAACCCCCATGGAAGCCTGCCTGTTAAGTTTGAAAGCAACATAACGATTGGTATTTGCATGACCTTTCGTAGTATACACGTAAGCTTAAGATCACAACTCTTGAGTTTTGTTTGCTGAAGAAAAAAAAGGTGGTTACTAAATTGGAGTCTGATGCTACAAGACTTTAGTAGGGTACAAGATGTTAAGATATTAAAGGAAGTGACAATTGTAATCGGTAACCATCTAGATGCTGAATTGAATGTATAACTGTATTACTCTGTAGTGAAAAGAAAAAGCTTTTGTATTGTGTTAGATTCTAAAATCCTGTAAGACTCTGTATTACTCTGTTTTTACCGATGGTGAAAACGCTTTGAAGAAAGGGGGTGTTACGAATGTGCCACAGCTCTAAGGGGCCGAAGGGTGCGGGGTAGCCCCCTCCTTTGTGAGAATCGCAAGATCACTATTAAGTCAGTTCAGGAGACCCAGGAAATGAGAGAAAGACATGCAGAATCCACAAAGAGTTTGGAATGTGTCCTGGCCTCCGAAAGGCGGAACCATTGATACCGGCTATTGTCTCTTGGAGACGGGATTGTGTATTGAATACTGTACGATGCATCGAAGCCCCCAGGCAATGAACCGAGGGGGAGGTTGGTGGAGGGATTGCAACATCCCAACCTGATTGACATCTGAGACCCTGTGAGTCAGGATAAAAAGAGGGTCTGTGGGAACAGCCCCTCAGACGCACCAGAAGAAACGCTAGCGATCCCGTAATAGCAAAAACCGATGGGAAGGCCACGTGCGTCCTTTTCCATTTGCCCCGGAATCCGTGGGCCCTGTACCACGGAAGAACGGTTTTTAGCTAACAACGGGGAAATCAACTCCCAACGACTCTCGAAGGATTGACATCATAAAAGGAATGGGCAAGTTTTAACCCATCTTTCTCTCCAACCAAAGAGCTGCAGCTGGAATGAACTAAAGTGACTTTTATATTTCCATCGGACAATACATTATCCCCTAGACAACGATAGAGCTATTTCTTATTGATTATTATTATACCCGCGCTTTTAGATTTAGTATTGACGATGTATCTTATCTGTGTGTTTGCATTGATAATATTTTTGTGTATTTTTATCAATAAATGCTGTTAAAAATAGTACCATCAGACTTCAACGGACCTCTCTATCTTTGCTGGTAAGTGACCCAGTTACGGGGTACGTAACAACCCACTCTTTGCTCTCTGCCAATTAGCCACTGCATTATCCATATTAGAATCTTTCCAGTAATACTATGAGCTCTTAACTTGTTAAGCAGCCTCATGTGTGGGACCTTGTCAAAGTCCTTCTGAAAATCCAAGTGTACATCAACTGATTCTCCCTTGTCTATTCTGCTTGTTATTTCTTCAAAGAATTCCAACAGATCGGTTAGGCAAAAATTTCCTTTGCGGAAACCACGCTGACTATGGCCTATTTTATCATGTGCTTCCAACTACCACGGAACCACATCCTTAACTCTAACATCTTCCCAACTACTGAGATCAGACTAACAGGCCTATTGTTTCCTCTTTTCTGCCTCTCTCCCTCCTTGAAGAGTGGAGTGACATATTCAATCTTCCAGTCTTCTGGAACCATTCCAGAATCTCGGGACTCTTGAAAGATCATTACCAATGCCTCTACAGTCTTCCACAACCTTGAGGTCTACACCATCTAGTCCAGGTGACTTCAGTTTCCAAAGGACCAAAATAATTAGGCCATTCATCCCATCAAGTCTGTTTCACCATCCCATCATGGCTGATCCCACTCACCCCCATACACCTGCCTTCAATCAGGAATTTGTCAACTTCTGCCTTAAATATACCCATGGACTTGGTCTCCACTGCAGTCTGTGACAGAGCTCTTCATGAAGCTCCTCTGGACTCTCTCCAATGACAACATGTCCTTCCTAAGATATGGGGCCCAAAACTGTTGACAATATTCTGAGTGAGGCCTGACTAGGGTCTTATAAAGATTAAGCATTATCTTCTTGATTTTATATTCTATTCCCCTTGAAAATGCCAAACTTGCATTTGCCTTCTTTACCACAGACTCAACCTGTAAATTAACCTTCTGGATGTCTTGCACGAGGACTTCTAAGTCCCTCTGCACCACTGACGTTCGAACTTTCTCCCCATTTAGATAATAGTCCTTTATGCACTATCATACATTTTCCAACACTGTATTCTGTCTGTCACTTTTTTGCTCATTCTTCCAATTTGTCTAATTCCTTCTGCAATCATATTGCTTCCTCGAGACTATCTACCCCTCCACCTTTCTTCGTATCATCTTCAAACTTTGCCAAAAGAACCAACAATTCCATTATCTAAATCACTGACAAACAATGTGAAAAGCTGTAGTCCCAATACTGACCCCTGAGGAATACCACTAGTCACTGGCAGCCAACCAGAAAAGGCCCCTTGTTTTCCCATTTGCTGCCTCCTGCTTGCCCAACCATTGCATTATCCATGCCAGTATCTTTCCTGTAATACCATAGAATTTTATCTTGTTAAGCAGCCTCAACAGTGGTACCTTATCAAACACCTTCTGAAAATCCAATCCACTGCCTCTTCTCTGTCAACCCTACTTGTTACTTCCTCGAAGAACAGATTTGTCAGGCAAAATTTCCCCTACAGAAATCATACCGACTCTGACTTATCATTAGTCTCCAAGTACCTCAAAACCTCATCCTTAATAATAGACTCCAACACTTTTCCAATCACTGAGGTTAGACTAACTGGCCTATAATTTCCCTTCTCCCTTCTTAAAGAGTGGACTGACATTTGCAATCTTCCCGTCCTCCAGGATCATGACAGAATCAAGTGATTCTTGAAAGATCATGACCAATGCATCTGTTATCTCTTCAGCAACCTCTCTCAGGACTCTGGGATGTAGTCCATCTGGTCCAGGTGACTTATCCACCTTAAAACCTTTAAGTTTGCCTAGTTCGTTTTCCTTTGTAATAGGAATGGCACTCACTCCTGCTCCCTGACACGCATGGTCCTCTGGAACACTGCTAGTGTCTTCTGCATTGAGGTCAGATGCAAAGTTCTTATTAAGTTCATCTACTATTTCATTGTCCCCCATTACTATCTCACCAGTATCAGTTTCCAGGGGTCTAATATCAAATCTCCCCTCCCTTTCACTTTTTATATAACTGAGAAAACTTCTGGTATCCTGTTTTATATTATTGGCTAGTTTGCCCTCATATTTCATCTTTTCACTTCTTATAGCTTTTTTAGTTGCCTTTTATTGGCTTTTAAAAACTTCCCAATCAATGAACTTCCCACCACTTCTGCTACCTTATATGCCATTTCCTTGGCTTTTATGCAGTCCTTAACTTCCTTTGTCAGCATGGTTGCCTAGCCCTGCCATTAGAGAGAAACTACTTCTGTGGGACATCTATCCTGCGCTTTGTGAACTAGACCTAGAAACGTCAGCCATCTCTGACCTGCCATCATCCCCACCAGTATCCTCCTCCATTCCACCTGGGTAAGTTCCTCTCTGGTGCCTTTGTAATTCCCTTTATTCCGTTGTAATACTGAAGCGAGATATGTCAACTAGTGGAGTGGTGTCGCAGCAACAACCTGGCACTCTACATCAGTAAGATGAAAGAGCTGATTTTAGATATCAGGAAGGGTAAGACGAAAGAACATATACCAATCCTCATAGAGGGATCGGAAGTGGAGAGAGTGAGCAGCTTCAAGTTCCTGGGTGTCAAGATCTCTGAGGACCTAACCAGGTCCCAACATATTGATGCAGTCCTAAAGAAAGCAAGACAGCGACTATAGAAACATAGAAAACTTACAGCACAATACAGGCACTTCGGCCCACAAAATTGTGCCGAACATGTCCCTGTCCTAGAAATTACTAGGCTTACCTATAGCCCTCTATTTTTCCAAGCTCCATGTACTAATCCAAAAGTCTCTTAAAAGACCCTATCGTATCCGCCTCCACCATCGTTGCCAGCAGCCCATTCCATGCACTCACCACTCTCCGAGTAAAAAACTTACCCCTGACATCTCTTCTGTACCTACTTCTGAGCACCTTAAACCTGTATCCTCTTGTGGCAACCATTTCAGCCCTGGGAAAAAGCCTCTGACTATCCACACGATCAATGCCTCTCATCATCTTATACACCTCTGTCAGGTCACCTCTCATCCTCCGTCGTTCAAAAGAGAAAAGGCTGAGTCCACTCAACCTATTCTCATAAGACATGCTCCCCAATCCAGGCAACATCCGTATAAATCTCCTCTGCACCCTTTGTTTTGTTTCTATATCCTTCCTGTAGTGAGGTGACCAGAACTGAGCACAGTACTCCAAGTGGGGTCTAACCAGGGCCCTACATAGCTGCAACATTACCTTTCTGCTTCCAAATTCAATTGCACGATTGATGAAGGCCAATACACCGTATGCCTTCTTAACCACAGAATCAAACTGCGCAGATGTTTTGAGCGTACGATGGACTCAGACCCCAAGATCCCTCTGATTTTCCACTGCCAAGAGTCTTACCATTAATACTATATTCTGCCATCATATTCAACCTACCAAAATGAACCACTTCACACTTATCTGGATTGAACTCCATCTGCCACTTCTCAGCCCAGTTTTGCATCCTATCAATGTCCCATTGTAATCTCTGACAGCCCTCCACACTATCCACAACCCCTCCAACCTTAGTGTCATCAGCAAACTTACTAACCCATCCCTCCAGTTCCTCATCTAGATCATTTATAAAAATCATAAAGAGTAAGGGTCCCAGAACAGATCCCTGAGGTACTCCACTAATGACCAACCTCCATGCAGAATATGACCCGTCTACAACCACTCTTTGCCTTTTATGGGCAAACGAGTTCTCAATCCACAAAGCAATGTCCTTTTGTATCACATGGGGTAATAAGCCTTGCATGGGGTACCTTATCAAATGCCTTGTTGAAATCCACATACACTACATCTACTGCTCTTCCTTCATCAATGTGCTTAGTCACATCCTCAAAAAATTCAATCAGGCTCATAAGGCATGACCTGCCTTTGACAAAGCCATGCTGACTATTCCTAATCATATTATGCCTCTCCAAATGTTCATAAATCTTGTCTCTCAGGATCTTCTCCATCAATTTACCAACCTCTGAGGTAAGACTCACTGGTCTATAATTTCCTGGTCTATCTCCACTCCCTTTCTTGAATAAAGGAACAACATTGGCAACCCTCAAATCCTCGGGAACCTCTCCCATCCCCATTGGTGATGCCAGAGGCTCAGCAATGTCCTCCCTCACCTCTCACAGTAGCCTGGGGTACATCTCATCTGGGGCTGGCGACTTATCCAACTTGATGCTTTCTAATATCTACATGATCAAGCTTTTCAGTCTGCTGCAAGTCAACTCTACTATCACCAAGATCCTTTTCCATAGTGAATACTGAAGTAAAGTATTCATTAAGTACCTCTGCTATCTCCTCCAGTTCTATACACACTTTCCTACTGTCACACTTGATAGATCCTATTCTTTCACGTCTTATCCTCTTGCTCTTCACATACTTGTAGAATGCCTTGCGGTTTTCCTTAATCCTGCCCACCAAGGCCTTTTCATGGCCCCTTCTGGCTCTCCTAATTTCCTTCTTAAGATCCTTCCTGTTAGCCTTATAATCTTCTAGATCTCTAACATTAACTAGCTCTTGAACCTTTTCTTCTTGATCAGATTTATTACAGCCTTTGTACACCATGGTTCCTGTACCCTACCATAACTTCCCTGTCTCATTGGAACGTACCTCTGCAGAACTCCACACAAATATTCCCCGAACATTCACCACATTTCTTCCATACTTTCCCCTGAGAACATCTGTTTCCAATTTAAGCTTCTGATTTCCTGCTTGATAGCCCCATAATTCCCCTTACTCCAATTAAACACTTTTTCTAACTTGTCTGTTCCTCTCTCTCTCCAATGCTATGGTAAAGGAGATAGAATTATGATCACTATCTCCAAAATGCTCTCCCACTGAGAGATCTGACACCTGACCAGGTTCATTTCCCAATACCAAATCAAGTACAGCCTCTCCTCTTAGATAGATAGATAGATAGATAGATAGATAGATACTTTATTCATCCCCATGGGGAAATTCAACATTTTTTCCAGTGTCCCATACACTTATTGTAGCAAAACTAATTACATACAATACTTAACTCAGTATAAATATGATATGCATCTAAAATCACCCTCTCAAAAAACATTAATAAATAGCTTTTAAAAAGTTCTTAAATAGTTTACTAAAATACATTGAATGGTAACTTAAGCGCAGTCCTAACCCCGGCACTTTAACATATCTTGCCCCTGGCGGTTGAATTGTAAAGCTGAATGGCATTGGGAAGTAATGATCTCTTCATCCTGTCTCTTGTAGGCTTATCTACATATTGTGTCAAGAAACCTTCCTGAACACACCTAACAAACTCCACCCCATCTAAACCCCTTGCTTTCAGGAGATGCCAATCAGTATTTGGGTAATTAAAATCTCCCATCACGACAACTCTGTTATTATTACACCTTTCCAGGATCTGTTTCCCTATCTGCTGCTCAATATCCCTGTAACTATTGGGCGGCCTATAAAAAACACCCAGTAAAGTTATTGACCCCTTCCTGTTCCTAACTTCCACCCACAGAGACACCGTAGACAATCCCCCCATGGCGTCCACCTTTTCTGTAGCTGTGACACTATCTCTGATCGACAGTGCCACACCTCCACCTCTTTTGCCTCCCTCCCTGTCCTTTCCGAAACATCTAAAACCCGGCACTTGAAGTAACCATTCCTGTCCCTGAGACATCCAAGTCTCTGTAATGGCCGCCACATCATATCTGCAAGTACTGATCCACGCTGTAAGCTCATCCGCTTTGTTCACAACACTCCTTGCGTTAAAATAGACACAACTCAAACCTTTTGTCTGAGCGTGTCCCTTCTCTATCACCTGCCTATCCTTCCTCACACGCTGTCTCCTAGCTTCCTGTATTTGTGAGCCAGCCGCTTCTTCCCCAGTCTCTTCAGTTTGACACCTGAGAACATTTCTATCACATACAAACCTTTGATTTTTCTCCATACAAGCAGTCCTCGCATGACCTTTATCCTCCTCCACCTCACCATCTGCTCTAACATTCTGGTTCCATTCACCCTGCAAATCTAGTTTAAACCCCCCGGAGCAGCGCTAGCTAATCTACCTGCAAGGATGTTAGTCCCCCTCCAGTTCAGGTGCAAACAGTCCCGTCGGAACAGGTCCCACCTTCCTTGGAACAAAGCCCAATTGTGCAGAAACATGAAGCACTCCCTCCTGCACCTTCTCCTTAGGCACGTATTTAGCTGCATTATGTTCCTATTTCTAGCCTCACTAACATGTGGCACGGGTAGCAATCCTGAGATTGCAACCCTGGAGGTCCTGTCCTTCAACTTTGCACCTAACTCCCTAAACTCTCTTAGCAAGACCTCCTCCACCTTCCTATCCACGTCATTGGTCCCTACATGGACCACGACATGTGGCTGCTCACCCTCCCTCCTGAGAATACTGAGAACTCAATCCAAGATATCGTGGACCCTGGCACCAGGGAGGCAACAGACCATCCGGGATTCTGGATCTCTCCCACAGAACCTCTTATCTGTCCCCCTAACTATCAAACCCCCTATCACTACTGCTCTCCTCTTTTCTCTCCTTCCCTACTGAGCTGAGGGTCCAGTCTCGGTGCCAGAGATGCAACCACTGCAACTTGTCGCTGGTAGGTCGTCCCCACCAACAGTATCCAAAACGGTATAAAACAGATGGGAATGGCCACAGGTGTGCTCTGCTCTTCCTGTCTATTCCCCTACCCTCTCCTGACAGTCACCCAGCTACCTGTCTCCTGACTTTTAGGGGTGACTATCTCCCTGAAACTCCTGTCTATTTCTGCCTCTGCCTCCCGAATGATCCGAAGTTCATCCAGCTCCAGCTCCAGTTCCCTAACACGGTTTGTCAGGAGCTGCAGCTGGATGCACCTTTTGCAGGTGTAGTCATCAGGGACAATTGTGCCCGCCCTGACTTCCCACATACTGCAAACGGAGCACCCGACTGCCCTAACTGCTGCCTCCATTACCTGCTTCTAATTTAATTTAATCAATTAAATAAACTTACCTGGCCTTACCTCACTGGATGGCCTATAAAAAACACCCAGTAAAGTCATTGACCCCTCCCTGTTCCAAACCTCCACCCACAGAGACTCCGTAGACAATTCCTCCATGGCGTCCACCTTTTCTGCAGCCGTGACACTATCTCTGATCGACAGTGTCACACCCCCACCTCTTTTGCCCCCCTCCCTGTCCTTTCTGAAACATCTAAGACCGGCACTTGAAGTGACCATTCCTGTCCCTAAAAAATATATTTTTTAATATATATTATTTCTGTTTTTTGCACAACTTTTAATCTATCCAATATGTATATACTGTTATACTGTAATTGATTTACTTATTTATTTATTATTATTTTTTCTTTCTTTCTGTATTACATATGGCATTGAACTGCTGCTGCTAAGTTAATAAATTTCCCAACACATGCCGGTGATAATAAACCTGATTCTGATTCTGATACACGTGACTTATGCTTCTCTCTGTTATGTTGATGTATGAAGTCAATCATATTACGATCACAGCCTCCTAAGGAATTCTTTACATTAAGCTCCCTAATAAGACCTGAGTTAGTGCAGAAAACATAAAGATTAACATAGAGCTTCACATAAAGATCGCCTATCCCCGAGTGGGCTCAAGAATAAGCTGCTCTAAAATGCCATCTCAACAAATTCCCTCTCTTACGATCTGACACCAAGCTGATTTCCCCAATCCCCTTGCATATTGATGTCCCCCCACTATAACTGTGTCATTACCCTTATTACGTGCCTTTTCCAGCTCCCTTTGCAATCTCAGCCCCACATCTTGGTTACTATTTGGAGGTCTACATATGAGTCTCATAATGTTTTTTAACCCTTGCAATTTCTTAACTCCACCCAGAAAGATTCAACATTCTCCGACCCTATGTCACCTCTTTCTAAAGATGTAGTTCCATCTCTTACCAGCAAGGCCACATCACTGCCTTTGTCTTCCTGTCTCTCTTTTAGATGCGGTGCATTTCCTTTGATGTTAAGCTCCCAACTATGGCTTTCTTTCAGCCTCAACTCAGTGATGCCCACATGTCATACCCACCAATCTCTAATTGCACCACAATTTCACCCACCTTATTCCAAAAGCTATTGTTACGTACCCCGTAACTGGGTGTCTTACCAGCAAAGATAGAAGAATCCGTTGGAGTCTGGTGGTACTATTTTCAACAGTGTTTATTAGTAAAATATACAAAACAATATCAATGCAAATATACAGATGATACACGTTAGCAATACTAAACCTAGAAGTGTGGGTATAATAATAATCAATAATAAACAAGCTCTATCGTTGTCTAGGGGATAAGGAATTGTCACATGGAAATATAATGTTCAGTTCATGCAGGCTGAGGTAGTTGTTGGTCGATGTGTTGTAATTGTTGGAGAGAGAGAGAGGGCGATCAAACAGTGACAGCTATTGTCTTGCAAACCTTCCTTTACGATCTTGATCCGTCAATGTGTTGTTGTGGCCATTCAAGCATGACCCCTCTGTCCTTTAGCTAGACCGTTCTTCCGTGGTGGACTCACCACCCAGGCAAGGGTGGACACACACACACAAGCCCCCACTGGCCTTGCTATAAACACTGTGAGTTAAATTGACCGATCCTTCGTTCGGTCTCCAATGCCCCACACTTTCTCGTGGGTTTCTGATGCTCACTGGTGTGTCTCCTGGTGCGTCTGAGGGGTGTCACCCCCAGACCTCACTTTTATCCCCACTCACGGGGTCTCAGGTGTCAATCAGGTTTGAATGACTTGACCCATCAAACCAGCCCACTCTGGTTGTCCACTGAGGAATTTTAATGAGCAGGATGGTACCACGTAAACAACCCTCTCCGCAGCCATATAACAATCACAGCACGGAAACAGGCCATTCCGGCCCTCCTAGTCCGTGCCGAACTCTTAATCTCACCTAGTCCCACCTACCCGCACTCAGCCCATAACCCTCCACTCCTTTCCTGTCCATATACCTATCCAATTTTACCTTAAATGACACAACTGAACTGGCCTCTACTACTTCTACAGGAAGCTCATTCCACACAGCTATCACTCTCTGAGTAAAGAAATACCCCCTCATGTTTCCCTTAAACTTTTGCCCCCTAACTCTCAAATCATGTCCTCTCGTTTGAATCTCCCCTACTCTCAATGGAAACAGCCTATTCACGTCAACTCTATCTATCCCTCTCAACATTTTAAATACCTCGATCAAATCCCCCCTCAACCTTCTACGCTCCAATGAATAGAGACCTAACTTGTTCAACCTTTCTCTGTAACTTAAGTGCTGAAACCCAGGTAACATCCTAGTAAATCGTCTCTGCACTCTCTCTAATTTATTGATATCTTTCCTATAATTCGGTGACCAGAACTGTACACAATATTCCAAATTTGGCCTTACCAATGCTTTGTACAATTTTAACATTACATCCCAACTTCTGTACTCAATGCTCTGATTTATAAAGGCCAGCATTCCAAAAGCCTTCTTCACCACCCTATCTACATGAGACTCCACCTTCAGGGAACTATGCACTGTTATTCCTAGATCTCTCTGTTCCACTGCATTCCTCAATGCCCTACCATTTACCCTGTATGTTCTATTTGGATTATTCCTGCCAAAATGTAGAACCTCACACTTCTCAGCATTAAACTCCATCTGCCAACGTTCAGCCCATTCTTCTAACTGGCATAAATCTCCCTGCAAGCTTTGAAAACCCACCTCATTATCCACAACACCTCCTACCTTAGTATCATCAGCATACTTACTAATCCAATTTACCACCCCATCATCCAGATCATTTATGTATATTACAAACAACATTGGGCCCAAAACAGATCCCTGAGGCACCCCGCTAGTCACCGGCCTCCATCCCGATAAACAATTATCCACCACTACTCTCTGGCATCTCCCATCTAGCCACTGTTGAATCCATTTTATTACTCCAGCATTAATACCTAACGACTGAACCTTCTTAACTAACCTTCCATGTGGAACTTTGTCAAAGGCCTTGCTGAAGTCCATATAGACTACATCCACTGCCTTACCCTCGTCAACATTCCTCGTAACTACTTCAAAAAATTCAATAAGGTTCATAAGTCTTACAGGGGTCATAACATGGTGGATAAACATAACTCTCTCTCAGGCTGTTATCTCGCCCTTGTCTGAAGCAAATGTTCCAGTCCCAATATGTTTTGTTCCATCTCTCTCTCTCATTAGCAGCCTGGCAACAGTAACGGTTTGTAATTCTCCCAGGGGAGGGGGACATGGGCAACCCTGCACCCTTCTGCCCATCAGAGCTGTTCATCCTTCGTAACACTGTGCACATTTAAGTTCAGCACCTTAAGTCCCGCATTCGTGTTCAGGGTGAGTGGTGTTCAGGGTGAGAGTGGTGTTCAGGGTGAGAGTGGTGTTCAGGGTGAGTGGTGTTCAGGGTGAGAGTGGTGTTCAGGGTGAGAGTGGTGTTCAGGGTGAGAGTGGTGTGCAGGGTGTTCAGGGTGAGAGTGGTGTTCAGGGTGTTCAGGGTGTTCAGGGTGAGAGTGGTGTTCAGGGTGAGAGTGGTGTTCAGGGTGAGAGTGGTGTGCAGGGTGTTCAGGGTGTTCAGGGTGAGAGTGGTGTTCAGGGTGTTCAGGGTGTTCAGGGTGAGAGTGGTGTTCAGGGTGAGAGTGGTGTTCAGGGTGAGAGTGGTGTGCAGGGTGTTCAGGGTGTTCAGGGTGAGAGTGGTGTTCAGGGTGTGCAGGGTGTTCAGGGTGAGAGTGGTGTTCAGGGTGAGAGTGGTGTTCAGGGTGAGAGTGGTGTGCAGGGTGTTCAGGGTGAGAGTGGTGTTCAGGGTGTTCAGGGTGAGAGTGGTGTTCAGGGTGAGGGTGGTGTTCAGGGTGAGAGTGGTGTTCAGGGTGAGAGTGGAGTTCAGGGTGTTCAGGGTGTTCAGGGTGTTCAGGGTGAGAGTGGTGTTCAGGGTGTTCAGGGTGTTCAGTGGTGTTCAGGGTATTCAGGGTGAGAGTGGTGTTCAGGGTGTTCAGGGTGAGAGTGGTGTTCAGGGTGAGAGTGGTGTTCAGGGTGTTCAGGGTGAGAGTGGTGTTCAGGGTATTCAGGGTGAGAGTGGTGTTCAGGGTGTTCAGGGTGAGAGTGGTGTTCAGGGTGGTCAGGGTGAGAGTGGTGTTCAGGGTATTCAGGGTGAGAGTGGTGTTCAGGGTGTTCAGGGTGAGAGTGGTGTTCAGGGTGTTCAGGGTGTTCATGGTGTTCAGGGTGGTCAGGGTGAGAGTGGTGTTCAGGGTGAGAGTGGTGTTCAGGGTGTTCAGGGTGAGAGTGGTGTGCAGGGTGTTCAGGGTGAGAGTGGAGTTCAGGGTGTTCAGGGTGTTCAGGGTGAGAGTGGTGTTCAGGGTGAGAGTGGAGTTCAGGGTGTTCAGGGTGTTCAGGGTGAGAGTGGTGTTCAGGGTGAGAGTGGAGTTCAGGGTGTTCAGGGTGTTCAGGGTGTTCAGGGTGAGAGTGGTGTTCAGGGTGTTCAGGGTGTTCAGTGGTGTTCAGGGTGAGAGTGGTGTTCAGGGTGAGAGTGGTGTTCAGGGTGGTCAGGGTGAGAGTGGTGTTCAGGGTATTCAGGGTGAGAGTGGTGTTCAGGGTGTTCAGGGTGAGAGTGGTGTTCAGGGTGTTCAGGGTGTTCAGGGTGAGAGTGGTGTTCAGGGTGAGGGTGGTGTTCAGGGTGTTCAGGGTGAGAGTGGTGTTCAGGGTGAGAGTGGAGTTCAGGGTGTTCAGGGTGTTCAGGGTGAGAGTGGTGTTCAGGGTGTTCAGGGTGAGAGTGGTGTTCAGGGTGAGAGTGGTGTTCAGGGTGTTCAGGGTGAGAGTGGTGTGCAGGGTGTTCAGGGTGAGAGTGGTGTTCAGGGTGAGAGTGGTGTTCAGGGTGTTCAGGGTATTCAGGGTGGTCAGGGTGAGAGTGGTGTTCAGGGTGAGAGTGGAGTTCAGGGTGTTCAGGGTGAGAGTGGTGTTCAGGGTGTTCAGGGTGAGAGTGGTGTTCAGGGTGAGAGTGGTGTTCAGGGTGTTCAGGGTGAGAGTGGTGTTCAGGGTGAGAGTGGTGTGCAGGGTGAGGGTGGTGTTCAGGGTGAGAGTGGTGTTCAGGGTGTTCAGGGTGTTCAGGGTGTTCAGGGTGAGAGTGGTGTTCAGGGTGAGAGTGGTGTGCAGGGTGTTCAGGGTGTTCAGGGTGAGAGTGGTGTTCAGGGTGTTCAGGGTGTTCAGGGTGAGAGTGGTGTTCAGGGTGTTCAGGGTGTTCAGGGTGAGAGTGGTGTTCAGGGTGAGAGTGGTGTTCAGGGTGAGAGTGGTGTGCAGGGTGTTCAGGGTGTTCAGGGTGAGAGTGGTGTTCAGGGTGTGCAGGGTGTTCAGGGTGAGAGTGGTGTTCAGGGTGAGAGTGGTGTTCAGGGTGAGAGTGGTGTGCAGGGTGTTCAGGGTGAGAGTGGTGTTCAGGGTGTTCAGGGTGAGAGTGGTGTTCAGGGTGAGGGTGGTGTTCAGGGTGAGAGTGGTGTTCAGGGTGAGAGTGGAGTTCAGGGTGTTCAGGGTGTTCAGGGTGAGAGTGGTGTTCAGGGTGTTCAGGGTGTTCAGTGGTGTTCAGGGTGAGAGTGGTGTTCAGGGTGTTCAGGGTGAGAGTGGTGTTCAGGGTGGTCAGGGTGAGAGTGGTGTTCAGGGTATTCAGGGTGAGAGTGGTGTTCAGGGTGTTCAGGGTGAGAGTGGTGTTCAGGGTGTTCAGGGTGTTCATGGTGTTCAGGGTGGTCAGGGTGAGAGTGGTGTTCAGGGTGAGAGTGGTGTTCAGGGTGTTCAGGGTGAGAGTGGTGTGCAGGGTGTTCAGGGTGAGAGTGGAGTTCAGGGTGTTCAGGGTGTTCAGGGTGAGAGTGGTGTTCAGGGTGAGAGTGGAGTTCAGGGTGTTCAGGGTGTTCAGGGTGAGAGTGGTGTTCAGGGTGAGAGTGGAGTTCAGGGTGTTCAGGGTGTTCAGGGTGTTCAGGGTGAGAGTGGTGTTCAGGGTGTTCAGGGTGTTCAGTGGTGTTCAGGGTGAGAGTGGTGTTCAGGGTGAGAGTGGTGTTCAGGGTGGTCAGGGTGAGAGTGGTGTTCAGGGTATTCAGGGTGAGAGTGGTGTTCAGGGTGTTCAGGGTGAGAGTGGTGTTCAGGGTGAGGGTGGTGTTCAGGGTGTTCAGGGTGAGAGTGGTGTTCAGGGTGAGAGTGGAGTTCAGGGTGTTCAGGGTGTTCAGGGTGAGAGTGGTGTTCAGGGTGTTCAGGGTGAGAGTGGTGTTCAGGGTGAGAGTGGTGTTCAGGGTGAGAGTGGTGTGCAGGGTGTTCAGGGTGAGAGTGGTGTTCAGGGTGTTCAGGGTGAGAGTGGTGTTCAGGGTGAGGGTGGTGTTCAGGGTGAGAGTGGTGTTCAGGGTGAGAGTGGAGTTCAGGGTGTTCAGGGTGTTCAGGGTGAGAGTGGTGTTCAGGGTGTTCAGGGTGTTCAGTGGTGTTCAGGGTGAGAGTGGTGTTCAGGGTGTTCAGGGTGAGAGTGGTGTTCAGGGTGGTCAGGGTGAGAGTGGTGTTCAGGGTATTCAGGGTGAGAGTGGTGTTCAGGGTGTTCAGGGTGAGAGTGGTGTTCAGGGTGTTCAGGGTGTTCATGGTGTTCAGGGTGGTCAGGGTGAGAGTGGTGTTCAGGGTGAGAGTGGTGTTCAGGGTGTTCAGGGTGAGAGTGGTGTGCAGGGTGTTCAGGGTGAGAGTGGAGTTCAGGGTGTTCAGGGTGTTCAGGGTGAGAGTGGTGTTCAGGGTGAGAGTGGAGTTCAGGGTGTTCAGGGTGTTCAGGGTGAGAGTGGTGTTCAGGGTGAGAGTGGAGTTCAGGGTGTTCAGGGTGTTCAGGGTGTTCAGGGTGAGAGTGGTGTTCAGGGTGTTCAGGGTGTTCAGTGGTGTTCAGGGTGAGAGTGGTGTTCAGGGTGAGAGTGGTGTTCAGGGTGGTCAGGGTGAGAGTGGTGTTCAGGGTATTCAGGGTGAGAGTGGTGTTCAGGGTGTTCAGGGTGAGAGTGGTGTTCAGGGTGAGGGTGGTGTTCAGGGTGTTCAGGGTGAGAGTGGTGTTCAGGGTGAGAGTGGAGTTCAGGGTGTTCAGGGTGTTCAGGGTGAGAGTGGTGTTCAGGGTGTTCAGGGTGAGAGTGGTGTTCAGGGTGAGAGTGGTGTTCAGGGTGAGAGTGGTGTGCAGGGTGTTCAGGGTGAGAGTGGTGTTCAGGGTGTTCAGGGTGAGAGTGGTGTTCAGGGTGAGGGTGGTGTTCAGGGTGAGAGTGGTGTTCAGGGTGAGAGTGGAGTTCAGGGTGTTCAGGGTGTTCAGGGTGAGAGTGGTGTTCAGGGTGTTCAGGGTGTTCAGTGGTGTTCAGGGTGAGAGTGGTGTTCAGGGTGTTCAGGGTGAGAGTGGTGTTCAGGGTGGTCAGGGTGAGAGTGGTGTTCAGGGTATTCAGGGTGAGAGTGGTGTTCAGGGTGTTCAGGGTGAGAGTGGTGTTCAGGGTGTTCAGGGTGTTCATGGTGTTCAGGGTGGTCAGGGTGAGAGTGGTGTTCAGGGTGAGAGTGGTGTTCAGGGTGTTCAGGGTGAGAGTGGTGTGCAGGGTGAGAGTGGAGTTCAGGGTGTTCAGGGTGTTCAGGGTGTTCAGGGTGAGAGTGGTGTTCAGGGTGTTCAGGGTGTTCAGTGGTGTTCAGGGTGAGAGTGGTGTTCAGGGTGAGAGTGGTGTTCAGGGTGGTCAGGGTGAGAGTGGTGTTCAGGGTATTCAGGGTGAGAGTGGTGTTCAGGGTGTTCAGGGTGAGAGTGGTGTTCAGGGTGAGGGTGGTGTTCAGGGTGTTCAGGGTGAGAGTGGTGTTCAGGGTGAGAGTGGAGTTCAGGGTGTTCAGGGTGTTCAGGGTGAGAGTGGTGTTCAGGGTGTTCAGGGTGAGAGTGGTGTTCAGGGTGAGAGTGGTGTTCAGGGTGAGAGTGGTGTGCAGGGTGTTCAGGGTGAGAGTGGTGTTCAGGGTGTTCAGGGTGAGAGTGGTGTTCAGGGTGAGGGTGGTGTTCAGGGTGAGAGTGGTGTTCAGGGTGAGAGTGGAGTTCAGGGTGTTCAGGGTGTTCAGGGTGAGAGTGGTGTTCAGGGTGTTCAGGGTGAGAGTGGTGTTCAGGGTGAGAGTGGTGTTCAGGGTGAGAGTGGTGTGCAGGGTGTTCAGGGTGAGAGTGGTGTTCAGGGTGTTCAGGGTGAGAGTGGTGTTCAGGGTGAGGGTGGTGTTCAGGGTGAGAGTGGTGTTCAGGGTGAGAGTGGAGTTCAGGGTGTTCAGGGTGTTCAGGGTGAGAGTGGTGTTCAGGGTGAGAGTGGAGTTCAGGGTGTTCAGGGTGTTCAGGGTGTTCAGGGTGAGAGTGGTGTTCAGGGTGTTCAGGGTGTTCAGTGGTGTTCAGGGTGAGAGTGGTGTTCAGGGTGAGAGTGGTGTTCAGGGTGGTCAGGGTGAGAGTGGTGTTCAGGGTATTCAGGGTGAGAGTGGTGTTCAGGGTGTTCAGGGTGAGAGTGGTGTTCAGGGTGAGGGTGGTGTTCAGGGTGTTCAGGGTGAGAGTGGTGTTCAGGGTGAGAGTGGAGTTCAGGGTGTTCAGGGTGTTCAGGGTGAGAGTGGTGTTCAGGGTGTTCAGGGTGAGAGTGGTGTTCAGGGTGAGAGTGGTGTTCAGGGTGAGAGTGGTGTGCAGGGTGTTCAGGGTGAGAGTGGTGTTCAGGGTGTTCAGGGTGAGAGTGGTGTTCAGGGTGTTCAGGGTGAGAGTGGTGTTCAGGGTATTCAGGGTGAGAGTGGTGTTCAGGGTGTTCAGGGTGAGAGTGGTGTTCAGGGTGGTCAGGGTGAGAGTGGTGTTCAGGGTATTCAGGGTGAGAGTGGTGTTCAGGGTGTTCAGGGTGAGAGTGGTGTTCAGGGTGTTCAGGGTGTTCATGGTGTTCAGGGTGGTCAGGGTGAGAGTGGTGTTCAGGGTGAGAGTGGTGTTCAGGGTGTTCAGGGTGAGAGTGGTGTGCAGGGTGTTCAGGGTGAGAGTGGAGTTCAGGGTGTTCAGGGTGTTCAGGGTGAGAGTGGTGTTCAGGGTGAGAGTGGAGTTCAGGGTGTTCAGGGTGTTCAGGGTGAGAGTGGTGTTCAGGGTGAGAGTGGAGTTCAGGGTGTTCAGGGTGTTCAGGGTGTTCAGGGTGAGAGTGGTGTTCAGGGTGTTCAGGGTGTTCAGTGGTGTTCAGGGTGAGAGTGGTGTTCAGGGTGAGAGTGGTGTTCAGGGTGGTCAGGGTGAGAGTGGTGTTCAGGGTATTCAGGGTGAGAGTGGTGTTCAGGGTGTTCAGGGTGAGAGTGGTGTTCAGGGTGTTCAGGGTGTTCAGGGTGAGAGTGGTGTTCAGGGTGAGGGTGGTGTTCAGGGTGTTCAGGGTGAGAGTGGTGTTCAGGGTGAGAGTGGAGTTCAGGGTGTTCAGGGTGTTCAGGGTGAGAGTGGTGTTCAGGGTGTTCAGGGTGAGAGTGGTGTTCAGGGTGAGAGTGGTGTTCAGGGTGTTCAGGGTGAGAGTGGTGTGCAGGGTGTTCAGGGTGAGAGTGGTGTTCAGGGTGAGAGTGGTGTTCAGGGTGTTCAGGGTGTTCAGGGTGTTCAGGGTGAGAGTGGTGTTCAGGGTGTTCAGGGTGTTCAGTGGTGTTCAGGGTGAGAGTGGTGTTCAGGGTGAGAGTGGTGTTCAGGGTGGTCAGGGTGAGAGTGGTGTTCAGGGTATTCAGGGTGAGAGTGGTGTTCAGGGTGTTCAGGGTGAGAGTGGTGTTCAGGGTGAGGGTGGTGTTCAGGGTGTTCAGGGTGAGAGTGGTGTTCAGGGTGAGAGTGGAGTTCAGGGTGTTCAGGGTGTTCAGGGTGAGAGTGGTGTTCAGGGTGTTCAGGGTGAGAGTGGTGTTCAGGGTGAGAGTGGTGTTCAGGGTGAGAGTGGTGTGCAGGGTGTTCAGGGTGAGAGTGGTGTTCAGGGTGTTCAGGGTGAGAGTGGTGTTCAGGGTGAGGGTGGTGTTCAGGGTGAGAGTGGTGTTCAGGGTGAGAGTGGAGTTCAGGGTGTTCAGGGTGTTCAGGGTGAGAGTGGTGTTCAGGGTGTTCAGGGTGTTCAGTGGTGTTCAGGGTGAGAGTGGTGTTCAGGGTGTTCAGGGTGAGAGTGGTGTTCAGGGTGGTCAGGGTGAGAGTGGTGTTCAGGGTATTCAGGGTGAGAGTGGTGTTCAGGGTGTTCAGGGTGAGAGTGGTGTTCAGGGTGTTCAGGGTGTTCATGGTGTTCAGGGTGGTCAGGGTGAGAGTGGTGTTCAGGGTGAGAGTGGTGTTCAGGGTGTTCAGGGTGAGAGTGGTGTGCAGGGTGTTCAGGGTGAGAGTGGAGTTCAGGGTGTTCAGGGTGTTCAGGGTGAGAGTGGTGTTCAGGGTGAGAGTGGAGTTCAGGGTGTTCAGGGTGTTCAGGGTGAGAGTGGTGTTCAGGGTGAGAGTGGAGTTCAGGGTGTTCAGGGTGTTCAGGGTGTTCAGGGTGAGAGTGGTGTTCAGGGTGTTCAGGGTGTTCAGTGGTGTTCAGGGTGAGAGTGGTGTTCAGGGTGAGAGTGGTGTTCAGGGTGGTCAGGGTGAGAGTGGTGTTCAGGGTATTCAGGGTGAGAGTGGTGTTCAGGGTGTTCAGGGTGAGAGTGGTGTTCAGGGTGAGGGTGGTGTTCAGGGTGTTCAGGGTGAGAGTGGTGTTCAGGGTGAGAGTGGAGTTCAGGGTGTTCAGGGTGTTCAGGGTGAGAGTGGTGTTCAGGGTGTTCAGGGTGAGAGTGGTGTTCAGGGTGAGAGTGGTGTTCAGGGTGAGAGTGGTGTGCAGGGTGTTCAGGGTGAGAGTGGTGTTCAGGGTGTTCAGGGTGAGAGTGGTGTTCAGGGTGAGGGTGGTGTTCAGGGTGAGAGTGGTGTTCAGGGTGAGAGTGGAGTTCAGGGTGTTCAGGGTGTTCAGGGTGAGAGTGGTGTTCAGGGTGTTCAGGGTGTTCAGTGGTGTTCAGGGTGAGAGTGGTGTTCAGGGTGTTCAGGGTGAGAGTGGTGTTCAGGGTGGTCAGGGTGAGAGTGGTGTTCAGGGTATTCAGGGTGAGAGTGGTGTTCAGGGTGTTCAGGGTGAGAGTGGTGTTCAGGGTGTTCAGGGTGTTCATGGTGTTCAGGGTGGTCAGGGTGAGAGTGGTGTTCAGGGTGAGAGTGGTGTTCAGGGTGTTCAGGGTGAGAGTGGTGTGCAGGGTGTTCAGGGTGAGAGTGGAGTTCAGGGTGTTCAGGGTGTTCAGGGTGAGAGTGGTGTTCAGGGTGAGAGTGGAGTTCAGGGTGTTCAGGGTGTTCAGGGTGAGAGTGGTGTTCAGGGTGAGAGTGGAGTTCAGGGTGTTCAGGGTGTTCAGGGTGTTCAGGGTGAGAGTGGTGTTCAGGGTGTTCAGGGTGTTCAGTGGTGTTCAGGGTGAGAGTGGTGTTCAGGGTGAGAGTGGTGTTCAGGGTGGTCAGGGTGAGAGTGGTGTTCAGGGTATTCAGGGTGAGAGTGGTGTTCAGGGTGTTCAGGGTGAGAGTGGTGTTCAGGGTGAGGGTGGTGTTCAGGGTGTTCAGGGTGAGAGTGGTGTTCAGGGTGAGAGTGGAGTTCAGGGTGTTCAGGGTGTTCAGGGTGAGAGTGGTGTTCAGGGTGTTCAGGGTGAGAGTGGTGTTCAGGGTGAGAGTGGTGTTCAGGGTGTTCAGGGTGAGAGTGGTGTGCAGGGTGTTCAGGGTGAGAGTGGTGTTCAGGGTGAGAGTGGTGTTCAGGGTGTTCAGGGTATTCAGGGTGGTCAGGGTGAGAGTGGTGTTCAGGGTGAGAGTGGAGTTCAGGGTGTTCAGGGTGAGAGTGGTGTTCAGGGTGTTCAGGGTGAGAGTGGTGTTCAGGGTGAGAGTGGTGTTCAGGGTGTTCAGGGTGAGAGTGGTGTTCAGGGTGAGAGTGGTGTGCAGGGTGAGGGTGGTGTTCAGGGTGAGAGTGGTGTTCAGGGTGTTCAGGGTGTTCAGGGTGTTCAGGGTGAGAGTGGTGTTCAGGGTGTTCAGGGTGTTCAGGGTGAGGGTGGTGTTCAGGGTGAGAGTGGTGTTCAGGGTGTTCAGGGTGTTCAGGGTGTTCAGGGTGTGCAGGGTGTTCAGGGTGAGAGTGGAGTTCAGGATGTTCAGGGTGAGAGTGGTGTTCAGGGTGAGAGTGGTGTTCAGGGTGTTCAGGGTGAGTGGTGTTCAGGGTGTTCAGGGTGAGAGTGGTGTTCAGGGTGTTCAGGGTGTGCAGGGTGTTCAGGGTGAGAGTGGTGTTCAGGGTGAGAGTGGTGTTCAGGGTGTTCAGGGTGAGAGTGGTGTTCAGGGTGAGAGTGGTGTTCAGGGTGTTCAGGGTGAGAGTGGTGTTCAGGGTGAGAGTGGTGTTCAGGGTGTGCAGGGTGTTCAGGGTGAGAGTGGTGTTCAGGGTGTTCAGGGTGAGAGTGGTGTTCAGGGTGAGAGTGGAGTTCAGGTTGTTCAGGGTGTTCAGGTTGTTCAGGGTGTTCAGGGTGAGAGTGGTGTTCAGGGTGTTCATGGTGTTCAGGGTGGTCAGGGTGAGAGTGGTGTTCAGGGTGAGAGTGGTGTTCAGGGTGTTCAGGGTGAGAGTGGTGTTCAGGGTGAGAGTGGTGTTCAGGGTGTTCAGGGTGAGAGTGGTGTTCAGGGTGTTCATGTTGTTCAGGGTGTTCAGGGTGTTCAGGGTGAGAGTGGTGTTCAGGGTGTTCATGTTGTTCAGGGTGTTCAGGGTGTTCAGGGTGAGAGTGGTGTTCAGGGTATTCAGTGTGAGAGTGGTGTTCAGGGTGTTCAGGTTGTTCAGGGTGTTCAGGGTGAGGGTGGTGTTCAGGGTGAGAGTGGTGTTCAGGGTGAGAGTGGTGTTCAGGGTGTTCAGGGTGGTCAGGGTGAGAGTGGTGTTCAGGGTGGTCAGGGTGAGAGTGGTGTTCAGGCTGTTCAGGGTGTTCAGGGTGTTCAGGGTGAGAGTGGTGTTCAGGGTGAGAGTGGTGTTCAGGGTGTTCAGGGTGAGAGTGGTGTTCAGGGTGAGAGTGGTGTTCAGGGTGTTCAGGGTGAGAGTGGTGTTCAGGGTGTTCATGTTGTTCAGGGTGTTCAGGGTGTTCAGGGTGAGTGGTGTTCAGGGTGTTCAGGGTGAGAGTGGTGTTCAGGGTGAGAGTGGTGTTCAGGGTGTTCAGGGTGAGAGTGGTGTTCAGGGTGAGAGTGGTGTTCAGGGTGTTCAGGGTGAGAGTGGTGTTCAGGGTGAGAGTGGTGTTCAGGGTGTTCAGGGTGAGAGTGGTGTTCAGGGTGAGAGTGGTATTCAGGGTGTTCAGGGTGAGAGTGGTGTTCAGGGTGAGAGTGGTGTTCATGGTGTTCAGGGTGTTCAGGGTGAGAGTGGTATTCAGGGTGTTCAGGGTGAGAGTGGTGTTCAGGGTGAGAGTGGTGTTCATGGTGTTCAGGGTGTTCAGGGTGAGAGTGGTGTTCAGGCTGAGAGTGGTGTTCAGGGTATTCAGGGTGTTCAGGGTGTTCAGGGTGAGAGTGGTGTTCAGGGTGAGAGTGCTGTTCAGGGTGTTCAGGGTGAGAGTGGTGTTCAGGGTGTTCAGGGTGTTCAGGGTGAGAGTGGTGTTCAGGGTGTTCAGGGTGTTCAGGGTGAGAGTGGTGTTCAGGGTGTTCAGGGTGTTCATGGTGTTCAGGGTGGTCAGGGTGAGAGTGGTGTTCAGGGTGAGAGTGGTGTTCAGGGTGTTCAGGGTGTTCATGGTGTTCAGGGTGTTCAGGGTGAGTGGTGTTCAGGGTGTTCAGGGTGAGAGTGGAGTTCAGGGTGAGAGTGGAGTTCAGGGTGTTCAGGGTGAGAGTGGTGTTCAGGGTGTTCAGGGTGGTCAGGGTGAGAGTGGTGGTCAGGGTGAGAGTGGTGTTCAGGGTGAGAGTGGTGTTCAGGGTGTTCAGGGTGTTCAGGGTGAGAGTGGTGTTCAGGGTGTTCAGGGTGAGAGTGGTGTTCAGGGTGAGAGTGGTGTTCAGGGTGTTCAGGGTGTTCAGGGTGAGAGTGGTGTTCAGGGTGAGAGTGGTGTTCAGGATGAGAGTGGTGTTCAGGGTGAGAGTGGTGTTCAGGGTGAGAGTGGTGTTCAGGGTGTTCAGGGTGAGAGTGGTGTTCAGGGTGTTCAGGGTGAGAGTGGTGTTCAGGGTGTTCAGTGGTGTTCAGGGTGAGAGTGGTGTTCAGGATGTTCAGGGTGTTCAGGGTGAGAGTGGTGTTCAGGGTGAGAGTGGTGTTCAGGTTGTTCAGGGTGTTCAGGGTGAGAGTGGTGTTCAGGGTGAGAGTGGTGTTCAGGGTGAGGGTGGTGTTCAGGTTGTTCAGGGTGTTCAGGGTGAGAGTGGTGTTCAGGGTGTTCAGGGTGAGAGTGGTGTTCAGGGTGTTCAGTGGTGTTCAGGGTGAGAGTGGTGTTCAGGATGTTCAGGGTGTTCAGGGTGAGAGTGGTGTTCAGGGTGAGAGTGGTGTTCAGGTTGTTCAGGGTGTTCAGGGTGAGAGTGGTGTTCAGGGTGAGAGTGGTGTTCAGGGTGAGGGTGGTGTTCAGGTTGTTCAGGGTGTTCAGGGTGAGAGTGGTGTTCAGGGTGTTCAGGGTGAGAGTGGTGTTCAGGGTGAGAGTGGTGTTCAGGGTGAGAGTGGTGTTCAGGGTGTTCAGGGTGGTCAGGGTGAGAGTGGTGTTCAGGGTGTTCAGGGTGTTCAGGGTGAGAGTGGTGTTCAGGGTGTTCAGGGTGGTCAGGGTGAGAGTGGTGTTCAGGGTGGACAGGGTGAGAGTGGTGTTCAGGCTGTTCAGGGTGTTCAGGGTGTTCAGGGTGAGAGTGGTGTTCAGGGTGAGAGTGGTGTTCAGGGTGTTCAGGGTGAGAGTGGTGTTCAGGGTGAGAGTGGTGTTCAGGGTGTTCAGGGTGAGAGTGGTGTTCAGGGTGTTCATGTTGTTCAGGGTGTTCAGGGTGTTCAGGGTGAGTGGTGTTCAGGGTGTTCAGGGTGAGAGTGGTGTTCAGGGTGAGAGTGGTGTTCAGGGTGAGAGTGGTGTTCAGGGTGTTCAGGGTGAGAGTGGTGTTCAGGGTGAGAGTGGTGTTCAGGGTGTTCAGGGTGAGAGTGGTGTTCAGGGTGAGAGTGGTGTTCAGGGTGTTCAGGGTGAGAGTGGTATTCAGGGTGTTCAGGGTGAGAGTGGTGTTCAGGGTGAGAGTGGTGTTCATGGTGTTCAGGGTGTTCAGGGTGAGAGTGGTGTTCAGGGTGTTCAGGGTGAGAGTGGTGTTCAGGGTGAGAGTGGTGTTCAGGGTATTCAGGGTGTTCAGGGTGTTCAGGGTGAGAGTGGTGTTCAGGGTGAGAGTGCTGTTCAGGGTGTTCAGGGTGAGAGTGGTGTTCAGGGTGTTCAGGGTGTTCAGGGTGAGAGTGGTGTTCAGGGTGTTCAGGGTGTTCATGGTGTTCAGGGTGGTCAGGGTGAGAGTGGTGTTCAGGGTGAGAGTGGTGTTCAGGGTGTTCAGGGTGAGAGTGGTGTTCAGGGTGTTCAGGGTGTTCATGGTGTTCAGGGTGTTCAGGGTGAGTGGTGTTCAGGGTGGTCAGGGTGAGAGTGGTGGTCAGGGTGAGAGTGGTGTTCAGGGTGAGAGTGGTGTTCAGGGTGTTCAGGGTGAGAGTGGTGTTCAGGGTGTTCAGGGTGAGAGTGGTGTTCAGGGTGGTCAGGGTGAGAGTGGTGTTCAGGGTGAGAGTGGTGTTCAGGGTGAGGGTGGTGTTCAGGGTGTTCAGGGTGAGAGTGGTGTTCAGGGTGAGAGTGGTGTTCAGGGTGTTCAGGGTGTTCAGGGTGAGAGTGGTGTTCAGGGTGTTCAGGGTGAGAGTGGTGTTCAGGGTGGTCAGGGTGAGAGTGGTGTTCAGGGTGAGAGTGGTGTTCAGGGTGAGGGTGGTGTTCAGGGTGTTCAGGGTGAGAGTGGTGTTCAGGGTGTTCAGGATGTTCAGGGTGAGAGTGGTGTTCAGGGTGAGAGGGGTGTTCAGGGTGTTCAGGGTGAGAGTGGTGTGCAGGGTGTTCAGGGTGAGAGTGGTGTTCAGGGTGAGAGTGGTGTTCAGGATGAGAGTGGTGTTCAGGGTGAGAGTGGTGTTCAGGGTGAGAGTGGTGTTCAGGGTGTTCAGGGTGAGAGTGGTGTTCAGGGTGAGAGTGGTGTTCAGGGTGTTCAGGGTGAGAGTGGTGTTCAGGGTGAGAGTGGTGTTCAGGATGAGAGTGGTGTTCAGGGTGAGAGTGGTGTTCAGGGTGAGAGTGGTGTTCAGGGTGTTCAGGGTGAGAGTGGTGTTCAGGGTGTTCAGGGTGAGAGTGGTGTTCAGGGTGTTCAGTGGTGTTCAGGGTGAGAGTGGTGTTCAGGATGTTCAGGGTGTTCAGGGTGAGAGTGGTGTTCAGGTTGTTCAGGGTGTTCAGGGTGAGAGTGGTGTTCAGGGTGTTCAGGGTATTCAGGGTGAGAGTGGTGTTCAGGGTGAGAGGGGTGAGAGTGGTGTTCAGGGTGAGAGTGGTGTTCAGGGTGTTCAGGGTGGTCAGGGTGAGAGTGGTGTTCAGGGTGTTCAGGGTGTTCAGGGTGAGAGTGGTGTTCAGGGTGAGAGGGGTGTTCAGGGTGTTCAGGGTGAGAGGGGTGTTCAGGGTGTTCAGGGTGTTCAGGGTGGTCAGGGTGAGAGTGGTGGTCAGGGTGAGAGTGGAGTTCAGGGTGTTCAGGGTGTTCAGGGTGAGAGTGGTGTTCAGGGTGTTCAGGGTGAGAGTGGTGTTCAGGGTGTTCAGGGTGAGAGTGGTGTTCAGGGTGAGAGTGGTGTTCAGGGTGTTCAGGGTGAGAGTGGTGTTCAGGGTATTCAGGGTGAGAGTGGTGTTCAGGGTGTTCAGGGTGAGAGTGGTGTTCAGGGTGTTCAGGGTGAGAGTGGTGTTCAGGGTGAGAGTGGAGTTCAGGGTGGTCAGGGTGAGAGTGGTGTTCAGGGTATTCAGGGTGAGAGTGGTGTTCAGGGTGAGAGTGGTGTTCAGGGTATTCAGGGTGAGAGTGGTGTTCAGGGTGTTCAGGGTGTTCAGGGTGAGAGTGGTGTTCAGGTTGTTCAGGGTGTTCAGGGTGAGAGTGGTGTTCAGGGTGTTCAGGGTGAGAGTGGTGTTCAGGGTGTTCATGGTGTTCAGGGTGGTCAGGGTGAGAGTGGTGTTCATGGTGTTCAGGGTGGTCAGGGTGAGAGTGGTGTTCATGGTGTTCAGGGTGTTCAGGGTGAGAGTGGTGGTGGAGGAGGAGGAGAGGTTGTCTAACTGAACAAAACCCCAGCCAACTGCCCTGCACAGACTCTGAGCACACGGCCAGATATTCCATCCGGACCAGCTGCCTTCCGTACATTCACCCTGCTCAGGGTGAAAACCCCGGCCAACTGCCCTACACAGACACTGAGCACACGGCCAGGTATTCCATCCCGACCAGCTGCCTTCCGTACATTCACCCTGCTCAGGGTGAAAACCCCGGCCAACTGCCCTGCACAGACTCTGAGCACACGGCCAGGTATTCCATCCCGACCAGCTGCCTTCCGTACATTCACCCTGCTCGGGGTGAAAACCCCGGCCAACTGCCCTGCACAGACTCTGAGCACACGGCCAGGTATTCCATCCCGACCAGCTGCCTTCCGTACATTCACCCTGCTCAGGGTGAAAACCCCAGCCAACTGCCCTGCACAGACTCTGAGCACACGGCCAGGTATTCCATCCCGACCAGCTGCCTTCCGTACATTCACCCTGCTCAGGGTGAAAACCCCGGCCAACTGCCCTACACAGACTCTGAGCACACGGCCAGGTATTCCATCCGGACCAGCTGCCTTCCGTACATTCACCCTGCTCGGGGTGAAAACCCCGGCCAACTGCCCTGCACAGAGACTGAGCACACGGCCAGGTATTCCATCCGGACCAGCTGCCTTCCGTACATTCACCCTGCTCAGGGTGAAAACCCCGGCCAACTGCCCTACACAGACTCTGAGCACACGGCCAGGTATTCCATCTGGACCAGCTGCCTTCCGTACATTCACCCTGCTCAGGGTGAAAACCCCGGCCAACTGCCCTACACAGACTCTGAGCATACGGCCAGGTATTCCATCCCGACCAGCTGCCTTCCGTACATTCACCCTGCTCAGGGTGAAAACCCCAGCCAACTGCCCTGCACAGACTCTGAGCACATGGCCAGATATTCCATCCCGACCAGCTGCCTTCCGTACATTCACCCTGCTCAGGGTGAAAACCCCGGCCAACTGCCCTGCACAGACTCTGAGCACACGGCCAGGTATTCCAACCGGACCAGCTGCCTTCCGTACATTCACCCTGCTCAGGGTGAAAACCCCGGCCAACTGCCCTACACAGACTCTGAGCACACGGCCAGGTATTCCATCCCGACCAGCTGCCTTCCGTACATTCACCCTGCTCAGGGTGAAAACCCCGGCCAACTGCCCTACACAGACTCTGAGCACACGGCCAGGTATTCCATCCGGACCATCTGCCTTCCGTACGTTCACCCTGCTCAGGGTGAAAACCCCGGCCAACTGCCCTACACAGACTCTGAGCACACGGCCAGGTATTCCATCCGGACAAGCTGCCTTCCGTACATTCACCCTGCTCAGGGTGAAAACCCCGGCCAACTGCCCTACACAGACTCTGAGCACACGGCCAGGTATCCCATCCCGACCAGCTGCCTTCCGTACATTCACCCTGCTCAGGGTGAAAACCCCGGCCAACTGCCCTGCACAGACTCTGAGCACATGGCCAGGTATTCCATCCCAACCAGCTGCCTTCCGTACATTCACCCTGCTCAGGGTGAAAACCCCGGCCAACTGCCCTACACAGACTCTGAGCACACGGCCAGGTATTCCATCCGGACCAGCTGCCTTCCGTACATTCACCCTGCTCAGGGTGAAAACCCCGGCCAACTGCCCTGCACAGACTCTGAGCACACGGCCAGGTATTCCATCCGGACCAGCTGCCTTCCGTACATTCACCCTGCTCAGGGTGAAAACCCCGGCCAACTGCCCTGCACAGACTCTGAGCACACGGCCAGGTATTCCATCCGGACCAGCTGCCTTCCGTACATTCACCCTGCTCAGGGTGAAAACCCCGGCCAACTGCCCTGCACAGACACTGAGCACACGGCCAGGTATTCCATCCGGACCAGCTGCCTTCCGTACATTCACCCTGCTCAGGGTGAAAACCCCGGCCAACTGCCCTGCACAGACTCTGAGCACACGGCCAGGTATCCCATCCGGACCAGCTGCCTTCCGTACATTCACCCTGCTCAGGGTGAAAACCCCGGCCAACTGCCCTGCACAGACTCTGAGCACACGGCCAGGTATTCCATCCCAACCAGCTGCCTTCCGTACATTCACCCTGCTCAGGGTGAAAACCCCGGCCAACTGCCCTGCACAGACTCTGAGCACACGGCCAGGTATTCCATCCGGACCAGCTGCCTTCCGTACATTCACCCTGCTCAGGGTGAAAACCCCGGCCAACTGCCCTGCACAGACTCTGAGCACACGGCCAGGTATTCCATCCGGACCAGCTGCCTTCCGTACATTCACCCTGCTCAGGGTGAAAACCCCGGCCAACTGCCCTACACAGACTCTGAGCACACGGCCAGGTATTCCATCCGGACCAGCTGTCTTCCGTACATTCATCCTGCTCAGGGTGAAAACCCCGGCCAACTGCCCTACACAGACTCTGAGCACACGGCCAGGTATTCCATCCGGACCAGCTGCCTTCCGTACATTCACCCTGCTCAGGGTGAAAACCCCGGCCAACTGCCCTGCACAGACTCTGAGCCCACGGCCAGGTATTCCATCCGGAACAGCTGCCTTCCGTACATTCACCCTGCTCAGGGTGAAAACCCCGGCCAACTGCCCTACACAGACTCTGAGCACACGGCCAGGTATTCCATCCGGAACAGCTGCCTTCCGTACATTCACCCTGCTCAGGGTGGCGCAAACATCGGAGGTGGAAAGTGAGAGAGGCAGTTCACCAGGTGGGAGATCCGCTTTGAGGGTGACCTCCTTGTTCTCTCGGTCAAAGCAAGTGTAGATGTAATTGAGCTTATCAGGGAGGGGAGCAGAGCTGGAAGGGGGCACAGTACTAGGTGGTTTGAAGTCTGTAATCACCTGTATGCCATGCCACATACGCCAGGGATCCGAGGAGTTGAAATGCTCCTCAATTCTCTGTTTGTATATGTGTTTAGCCTGAGAGATTCCCCTCCTCAGGTTGGCCCTGGCTGAGCTGTAAGTCTGCCGGTCTCCAGACCTGAAGGCTGAACCTCTGGTTTTGAGCAGGAGGTGAACCTTTCTGTTCATCCATGGTTTCTGGTTGGGGAAAACTTATTTGTTTTTGTGATGTCACTCTATCTACAGACTTGTTGATGTGCTCAAGGACAGAGCTGGTATCTAAGTCAATGTCAATCTGAGAGTCTGTGGTGGCATGGGCAACAAACGGGCTCCAGTCTGTGTGCTGGAATTGGTGCTGAAGAACAGAGTCAGCACCCTCCAGCCAGATCTAATAGTCTTCATTGTGGGTTTCACACGTTTAATGACCGGGCTGTACTTGGGAAGCAGAAACAATGAAAGATGGACGGACTGTCCCAGGTGGGGGAGGGTAGTGGCTTTGTAAGCATCAGCCTCATTTGTGTAGACATGATCTGAGGTTTTATTTCCCTTGTGGTGCATGATACATTTTGGTAAATTCTTGGTACGTAGGTTGCAATGATTAAAGTCCCCAGCGACAATAAAGGCTCCATCTGGATGCAATGTCTGCAGCTTGCTAATAGCGGCACTGAGGTCTCACCCAGAAGACCAAGGAGATCATTGTGGACTTCAGGCATGCTAGAAGCCACACTCACGTCCCCATCTACATCAATGGAGCTGTAGTGGAGCGTGTATCAAGCTTCAAATTCCTGGGTGTCCACATTTCCGAGGATCTCACCTGGTCCCTGAACTCCTCCATCCTGATCAAAAAGGTGCAACAGCGCCTTTATTTCCTGTGGAGCATCAAGAAAGCTCACCTCTGTCCCAGGATACTGACAGACTTATAACGCTGTACCATTGAGAGCATACTCACCAACTGCTTCTCAGTGTGGTATGGCAATTGTCTCGTTTCGGACCATAAAGCACTCTAGCTTGTGGTGAAAACTGCCCAGCAGATTATCAGCACCCAGTTGCCCACCATTGAGAACATCTACCATAAACGCTGCCTGGGCACGGTGAAAAGCATTATCAAGGAAGCATCTCACCCTAACCATGGACTTTTTACTCTCCTCCCATCCGGTAGGCACCACAGGAGGCTCCGCTCCCGCACCAGCAGGCACAGGAAGAGTTTCTTCCCTGAGGCTGTGACTCTGCTGAACCTCACATCACAGCACTAAGCAGTATTGCACCCATATTGTACTGTCTCAGTACTTTTATATTTGTGTGCTGTAGCACTTACTTTTTATTCACAGTTATTTTGTAAATAACACAATTCTTTGCATTTCTGGTTAGATGCTAACTGCATTTCACTGGCTTTGTATCTGTACTCGGCACAATAACAATAAAGCCGAATCTAATCTCATCTCATTTTCCAGTGGTCTGATGGCCACTCATCTGTCTTTTATACTTGAGGTATCTGAAGAAACTTTTGGTATTCTCTTTAATATTATTGGCTAGCTTGCCTTCCTAATGGCACTTTTAGTTCCTTTCTATTGGCTTTTAAAAGTCTCCCAATCCTCTAACTTCCCTCTAATTTTTGCTCTATTTTCTGCCCTCTCTTTGGCTTTTATGTTGGCTTTGACTTCTCTTGTCAGCCACAGTTGTGACATATTTCCTTTAGAATCCTTCTTCCTTGTTAGCATGTATATGTCCTGTGCCTTCCAAATTCCTTCCAGAAATTCCAGCCATTGCTACTCTGCCATCATCCCTGCCAGTGTTCTTTTCCAATCAATTCTGACTATCTCCTCGCTCATGCGTTTGTAATTCCCTTTACTGCACTGCAATACTGATGCCTCTGACTTTAGCTTCTCCTTCTCAAATTTCAGAGTGAATTCAATCGTATTATGATCACTTTTCCCCAAGTGTTCTTTTACCTTCAGCTCTCTACTCAATTCTGGTTCATTGCACAGCACCCAATAGCTGATCCCCTTGTGGGCTCAACCACAATCTGCTCTGAAAAGCCATCTTGTAAACACTCTTGAAAGATTCATCGTCCTGGAATCCTGCACCAACCTGATTTTCCCAGTCTTCCTGCATTTTGAAATCCCCCTTGACTATTGTAACATTAATAAAAACACAAAATGCTGGCAGAACTCAGCAGGCCAGACAGCATCTATGGGAGGAGGTAGTAATGACGTTTCAGGGTCATTACTTTTCATCAGGACTCTGAAACGTCATCACTACCTCCTCCCATAGATGCTGTCTGGCCTGCTGAGTTCTGCCAGCATTTTGTGTTTTTATTTATTTCCAGCATCTGCAGATTCACTCGTGTTACAATTGTAACATTGTCGTTTTGGCATGCTTTTCTATCTTTCATTGTAATTTGTAGGCCACATCTGATTATATACTTCACATGCAGTAAACATGCCATTTCCTAACTTGTTCTGGGGTTTGTCCACCCATTGATCCAAACCTGCTCTGAGATATCTGCTCTAGACTTCTAAAATTCTCCACAAACCTCCCTGACCTGACCGTTTCCTATTTGAAACTTGCTGCTCTAATTCTAGCCTCATGCTCAATCCCGTATTTCATTGCATTTCCATTGGTGACCTTGCCAGCAGTTCCCAATTTGCTGGAATTCCTTCCTAGAATAGTGACATCATCAGGGGTAGCCTAAAGCCCACGGGCAGATCTGTCCTTGAGATGTTTTTCAGGTCCATGCAGATCTCTTGATGTAGCAGCATAGGAGAAGTGGAGAGGTAGAACAGGAACAGGCCCTTCATCCCACCAGATCTGTGCCAAGCACGGTGTGAATCCAGTTCCATCTGTATCCCTCAGTATTCTGCCTGTTCATGTGGCTGGCAAAAGCCTCCTGAACATTCCTATTGTATTAGTGGAGATACTGTCACTATGTTCAGATACGGCCCAAGTGCAGAGAGAGATGCTCTGAAACCAGTCAATAGTTCACAGTCTTTAATAGGAATAGATTTGTAGGCAAAGGAAAACAATAAATACTAGGCCAAATAGGGCCGTTAACTAAAACTCTCAAATGTAAAGAGAAGCCAATACTACAGCTGAAAAAAGTAACTAAATATTAAATTAATACTTCTAGTCTTCGGCATCATTTGACTCAACAATCCAGTTTCTTAGGCAAGGCTGAATGCACACTGGCAGTGAAATGCAGTGAAAAGAATGGAGTTAAATATCGTCACAATGAAATAATTGGCTGACAGGTGCGTATTCATGAGCACAGTTGCCAAAACCGCTGCACTGCTGAATCCGTGGTTGTGACAGATACAGGGTGCTGGAGGAGAGGGGATCACTGAGGGACTGTGTCGGGGAGTTGATACTGTTGAGGTCACAGATACCGTTGTGGGAAGTCGCGTGGACCCGAGGTAAGGATGGCTCTTCAGTACTTTCATAGAACTGTCCTTTTTTCAGTCCCATTCAGCCTCTTCCTCAGCACCTCCCAGTACATTGATATCTGTACTAGTACAGTATTCTTTGGGAATGTAAATATTTCACTATCTCTCCTGCCAGTTCGGATTGTACTCCCACCTTCACCTCGACCCTTCCCTTTGACGTTGTCTGTCCGCGCTGCACTTTCTCTCTGGATGTTCTACTTCATTCTGCATTCTGTTACTGCCTCAATATGCTATGCTTTGAAATGATCTGTCCAGCTTACACTGTACCTCAGTGATACAATGATAAAGCAGCCCCAGTTCCATCTCAGGGTGACTGAGTAAGAGTCCGTCGTGCAGGACCCACATCAGCGTTGGTGAATGCCAGTTCTAGCAGTGGTGATGATAAACTGCTGTTCTATCTATCAGCACTTCCCCGTGCAGCCAGCTCACAGATCCAGTAATGTTTCAATCTCATTTTACAGAATTTCCAACCTGTTCCAGAAGCAGTCCAAGAATATTCTGGTGGTTCAATGGCCTCCAAACGTCTGTAAGGTAACTGGAATCATTTGTGTACAAGCCTGAGTGCCTAATCAGTGAGTGCCTGCAATTAGTGTTATGACCACAGTGGCTGTTGTAGAGATCAGTGTACAAGACAGACACGTTGGATGAAAGTGTCGGTGATGTAGCAGACAGTGAAGAACTTTGTCTAAAGTTACAACAGGAACTAGATCAACTGGGAAAGTGAGCCAAGAAATGACAGATGGCATTTAACTTGGAGAAGTGAGTAATTGCCCCCTCACTTTAATGCATGCCCTCATGTAATTGACAACTACCCCATCTTTGCCTCTCACAATTTTATACCTTTTATCAGGTTCTATCAGCCTCAGCTGACCAGAGTAAACAAACTGAGTATGTCCAAGCTCCTACAGCATCCTAGGAAACCACTCTGCACCCCCTCCAAAGCCTTGACATCCTGTTTGTATTGAGGTCAATAGAATTGCACTCAATACTGTGTGCTGCCCAAGCAAGAATTTACATTGCTGCATGACTTCCTAAATCAAACTCAGTGAAGACAGACGTGCCATACACCACCTTAGCCACCTGTTTACTTGCATGGCCACTGTTAAGTGAGGACCCTGAGATCCCTCTGTACATGAGTACTGTTAACGGTCTTGCTGTTAACTGGATTTCCCTTTATGTTTGACCCCCCAAGAAAAACACCTCACACTTGCTCAGATTAAACTCCATCTGCCATTTTTCTGCCCATATCTGCAAATGATCTATATTCTGTTGTATCCTTTGATGGCCCACTACACTGTCCACAACTCCACCAATCTTTGTGACATCTGCAAATTTACTGACCCACTCATCTACATTTTCATCCAAGTCATTTATGTACATCACAAATAACAGAGGCCCCAGAAATTGAATCAGCTTTATTATTATTGTTTTACGTGATGCGAAATTTGCTGTTTTTATATAGTGCAAAGATGTAAAATGACCACAAATTGTAAAATAAATAGTGAAAAAAGGAATATTGAGATAGTGTTCATGAATAGTTCAGAAATCTAATAGAGAAGGGAAAGAAACTGTTTCTGAATCATTCAGTGTGGATCTTCAGGCTCCTGTACTTCTTCCCTGATGGTAGTAATGAGAAGAGGACATGCCCTCTTCTGATGAGGTGAAGATCATTGGTGATGGATGCTGTCTTCTTCAGGCATTGCCTCTTGAAGGTATCTTCGATAATGCGGAGGGTTGTGCCTCTGCTGGGACTCTGTTGGAATCTGGAATTCCACTGGTCAGGACCTCCAGCAGAATAACAGCCTCCATCATTACCCTGTAATTGCTATGGGCAAACCAATTCCCAATCCAAACTAACACGTCCCTGTGCATCTTAACCTTCTGGATCAGCCTACCATGAGGAACCTTGTCAAAAGCTTTACTAAAGGTCTTACTGAGTACAGTCACACCAGACTTTTATAGAACTGCAACATACCGCACGCTATTGCACTCCTTCCTGAACACTGGATACACCACTTAGGTTTAGGTGAAAGGTGAAATATTTAGCAGGAATCTGAGAATTAATTTCTTCACTCAGAGGGTGGTGCAAGTGGGAATGAACAGCCACCGGAAGTGGTAGATGGAAGTTCAATTGTAACATTTAAGAGAAGTTTAGATAAGTACATGGATAGGAGGGGTATGGAAGGACTAGGCAGACCAGGTTGGCATGAACTAGAATGGCCACCAGACCTGTTTCTGTGATGAACTGCCTGGCCTTGGTGTTCATCCACTTCTTCTCAGTGACGTTTCCTTCCTTGTCTTTCCAGGTTGAAAAATGGAGCAGCCCTGCTTGTGCCCATAAGTACTGGACCATCCACGGCTGGTGGTAACTGTCTCCTCACGCGGAAGGACTTGAGCAAAGGTTCAGGGGTGCTGGGATGAATCAGTGGCAGTGTTGGGCCATGCTGTGAAGAATGGGCTTTACTAAACCTGGATATCAATACCAGAATAACAGCTGTTTCTCCAGCTGCTCAGCCTGTACCTGAGCAAAGATTCCATCTTATCTTATCTCCATCTTAAACAGCCGGCCCTTAATCCAAAAAGTGTCCCTGCTGCTGGATTTCCCCCAAAGGGGAAGAGTCCACTCAACATCACCTGTTTGTCATGCTCAGAACTTTGGTCAATAAAATCACCTCTCTTATGTATAAACTCGAGTGAGTACAGGCCCAACAGCTCAACTTCATGTGTCAACCCCAATCAACCCATGAACTTTTTCCATACAGACACGTTCCTCTTTAACTAGAGAAACCAAGATTCTGGGTGTGACCTCATTGAAGATGTAGAGTTGGAGCAAGACTTCCCTGCTTCTATCCTTCAAAACCCACCCGACAAACTAGATCCCTGTATCCAGCTGCCCCCATTGCTCTGAACTGTGTGGGAGCTTTGTAGTGACAACTGAGCCCCTCATCCCTGAGACTTGAGACAGAACACGAAGTGTTGTCCCTGTAAGTGAATGCCAGTAAAGTGCAGGAACTCTTCAGCTCAGAATCAGCACCTCACCCTATCCTTTTATCTTCCAGGCCCCCTAAGTCTAACAAAAAGAACAAGGACAATTTCAGCGTGACTAAAATAAAGGTCAGTATATACAATCAGCGATGTATGTAGGAAGTTTGGCCAGGTGGATTCATAAATTGTCTTGCCTACAGAAGGGGTTACATGTCCACAGATCCCTGTAAGTTGCCTCACAGGTAGATAGGGTAGTTAAGAAAGCTTATGGGGTGTTAGCTTTTATAAGTTGAGGGATAGAGTTTAAGAGTCGCGATGTAATGACGCAGCTCTATAAAACTCTGGTTAGGCCACACTTGGAGTACTGTGTCTAATTCTGGTCACCTCACTATAGGAAGGATGTGGAAGCATTGGAAAGGGTACAGAGGAGATTTACCAGGATGCTGCCTGGTTTAGAGAGCATGGATTATGATCAGAGATTAAGGGAGCTAGGGCTTTACTCTTTGGAGAGAAGGAGGATGAGAGGAGACATGATAGAGGTGTACAAGATATTAGGAGGAATAGACAGAGTGGACAGCCAGCGCCTCTTCCCCAGGGCACCACTGCTCAGTACAAGAGGACATGGCTTTAAGGTAAGGGGAGGGAAATTCAAGGGGGATATTAGAGGAAGGTTTTTCACTCAGAGAGTGGTTGGTGCGTGGAATGCACTGCCTGAGTCAGTGGTGGGAGGCAGATACACTAGTGAAGTTTAAGAGACTACTAGACAGGTTTGTGGAGGAATTTAAGGTGGGGGGTTATATGGGAGGCAGGGTTTAAGAGTCAGCACAACATTGTGGGCTGAAGGGCCTGTAATGTGCTGTACTATTCTATGTTCTATGATACACAGAATCTCGGGTTTTAGGACTGGCCGCAGCACACTATCACACAGGTTACTGTCAACAGGCCAGGTGGATTATTCAAATCACACAACATCAGGATGAGTCCTGAGTCCTGGTCACTGGCCCATTTAACACAGCAACTTTGAACTCAGTCACAGCTCTCTGTGATTCTGTGCATAAACCCCTGAGTCACTGGGAATCGTTCACTTAGTAATAAGAGTCATAGAGATGTACAGCACTGACTTCAAACCCACTTGTCCATGCCAACCATGTTGCCAACGTCAGCCAGTCCCATTTGTCAGTGTTTGGCCCATGTCCCACTAAACCTTTCCAATCCATGTCCTTGTCTGAATGTCTTAAATGTTGTAATTGCACCTTTCACCAGGCCTAGGAGCTCCCAGAGTCATAGAGAGCACAATGCAGAAACAGGCCCTTCGACCCATCTAGTCAGTGCCTGCCTGGTTGTATCTGCCTGCACCAGGACCATTTTCTGTCATACTCCTCTCATCTATTTACCTGTCCAAGCTTTACTTATGTCACAATTCAACCCACATCTGCCACTTTACAGAGGGAGCAGCGGAGATTTCCCAGGATGGTGTCTGGATTTAAGAGCATGTCTGATTAGGAGATGTTGAGAGAGCTGGGGCTTTTTTCTTTGAAGCAAAGGAGAATGACTTGATAGAGGTGTACAAGATAGTAAGAGACATAGATAGAGTGGGTTGCCAGGATTTTTCCCAGTTATGGAAATGGCTAATACAAAAGAGTATAACTTTAAAGTGATTGAACAGAAGTATGGGGCGGGGGGTGGTCAGAGGTAGTTTTTTTTTCACAGTATGATAGGTGCATGTGAGGCGCCAGGGGTGTTGTAGAGGCAGATACATTTGGGACATTTAAGAAACTTAGATAAGCACATAGGTGAAAGAAAAATTGGTGGTTATGTGAGTGGGTAGAGTTAGATTGATCTTGGATTAACTTAAAAAGTTTGCACAACATTCTATGCTCTACTGTCAAATGTTTTATCAGTACAGCACAGGAAGAGGCTCTACAGCCCACAATGTTGTGTCAACTTATTAACTAGTAATTAAATACCCAATAAACACTAATCCCTTCTGGCTACACAATGTCTATAACCCTCTATTCTCTGCATGCTCATGTGCCTAAATGACAGCCTCTTAAACAGCTCGATCATATTTGCCTCCACCACCACCCTAGTAGCACATTCCAGCCACCCAATATGTTCTGTGTATGTTTTATAACTTGCCCAGCACATCTTATTTGAACTTGACCCTTCTCACCTTAAATGAATGCCCTGTAATAGTAAAAAATTCAGACCTTGTTTTAGAGAAGCTGTCCAGTCTATCTATGCCTTTTATTATTTTACAAGCTTCTCTGAGGCCTCCCCTTAGCCTTTGCCAATCTAGAGAAAACAATTCTTGTCCAACCTGTCCTTATACAGTCTAATAAATTCTGCCCAATCTAAACCTTTTGCAATAAGATCTTCCCATTCTATGCTAACACACTTCAATCATTTTCTCTTGAACGTCAAAGGCTGAAGGAAAATCTGAAATTATGGAAGGTGCAGATAGACAGTAAGAATGTGGACATATCAAATACTGGAGGACTTAGCATTAGATAGATAGATAGATAGATAGATCTCCTTGGTCTTGGTGATTATGGTGAGGGGGGACTTTAAAGGAGATCTGCACTGAGACCGGGGTGCCTGGGATGTGCTAGCATGGGAGCTGATGGAGGCAGAAACAATAATATTTAAGAGGTATTTTGATGGACACGGCTTGGAGGGACACAGCCCGTGTGCAGACAGATGGATTAGTTGGATTGGCATCATTGTTGACATGCTCATCGTTGGCTGAGGGACCAGTTCTGTGTTGTTTTTCGCCATGCTCTATTGGGTTAAGTTGAGAGGACGGCATTTTGAAGGGGCTCGGAGGAGTAAGTGTTTAGTTACACAGAGGGGGGTAAATATCTGGAGCATGTTGTCAGAGGCAGTGCAGATATAATCAACATTTAACATATAACTGGACAGAGGACCATGATGAGTATATTCACCCCTGACCCAATTAATCATATTCCAGGTTGTAACTCAGCTTTGGACATCCGTTCTTCCCTTTCTTTGACTTTCAGTTGGTATTTCACTCGAGTCCTTACTCAAACTGTCAATTTATTTTCAGGATCTCGTAGACAACATGGAACAAGTTTGGCCACAACTATCTGGCGAAAATAATGCGGGATTCTGGTACGTACTTGATAAATGGCCTTCTGTACTCAACCCAAATATCTTCAATTAATGTACAGATTCAGACTTCAGCAGAATCAGCATTGAACCAAGGATTTATTTCACATAACAGAGGAAATAAGGGCAGGGTTATGCCATTCAGCCCATCTGACTATCACAAGCTGTCCATTGGCCTGACTAAACCTTCAGACAACATTCCAGCCTGCCACTCACAGCCACGTTTCTGTTAATTCTAAACAAGCAAACGCTTCCATTAGATTCCAGTCTATAACTCATGCCCAGTACTGAAGTCCAAAATGCTGGAAAGCTCAGCAGGTCAGACAGCATCTGTGGATAGAGAAATGACACGTCCTTTGTCAGAAATGGGAAAAAAATCTCAGTAGGAGGGAGTTTGAAAAGTCTGTTTCGGGTAAGTATTTGTTAGTTTTCTTGATGACAGGTTGAGCAGAAGATGAAAGGACAGTCCCTCTATCAGAGTGGCACTTTAGAGCAGGCCTACTTTGAGGTGGAAGTGTGAGCATTGGTCAGGAGTGTGAGCAGCAGGAATTTTATCAATTCCACTGGTTTACTAAGGTAGTAATGGCAGTCAGTGGATGCTCTGCTCCTCCTGTAAAATGTGGGAGATCGGAAAATGGTGTTGTGTCTCTGATGGTTATATCTGCAGGAAATGTGTGCAACGGCAGCTCCTCTCAGACTACGTAGACCATGTGGAGCAGCAGTTGGATTGGAGTTGATGTGGTATGTGTGTTCCCTGTGCCCAGTCTATGTTCACACTGTTCCCTGTGTATGGCTTATAAATATGCATGTCTTGTTTACACATAGACCCCATCTTCCCTGTGATCCGTACTTTCAGCCACGCTTCTGGTCCTGCAACACCTGTAACAAACTGTGTGTTACAACATCGCTGACCTTTTTCTCTCTCTCAATAGGAAACATGAGTGGGATAAACACGGCAAGCCTGGGGGCTTAACAGTACATCAGTACTTCACGAAAGCGCTGGACTTCTTCGACAAGTGAGGACTTGATTTGTATATCTCACTAACTCATAACTCCCCTCCTCGCCCTGCTCCTCATTCCCAACCCTACCGCCAACCTAATGAAGCCACCAAAGGCCCGATTACAGGGCATTAAGAAAGACCCCTCAGTGGTAAGAAGAACTGCCCAGGACGTGTGGTGTATTCAGTGTCAGCTGAAGGGTAGACATGGATCTCACGGAGTGAACACAGCGGCAGCAACAGTGGAGCTCATTAGAAGAGGAAGTGGGCAGGCAGGGAGAGCGAAAGGGAGATGGCTGTGAGGGAGGGAAAGGGAGAGAAAGAGTGGGAGAGCTGTGGAGGGAAAGATGAATGGAAGAGAGCAAGACAAGGAGGGAGGGGGAGAGGGAGAGGAGTTGGAGGGACTGAAGGTGCTGGGCAGAACAGACAATTGTGGCAGACAGAAAGATGAGAGATGCAAGATGTGTGAGAAAGGGAGAGGGAGAGGCAGACAGATGGGAGAGTGAGAGGGAAACTGCAACAGGAAGTCAAAGAGAGGGAGGGTGTGTGTTGTGAAGAATAAGCAGAGGAGTCTCAATTTGACTGAGGGAGAGGGGAATGACTGAAAGGTGTATTTTTACCAACATTGAATGTTGATGTGCAGTGCAAGTAAAGATATTCTCTGTTTCTGTTACAGGGTTCTTGGAAACTGCACTGAGCCTTCTGAGGTGAGACGCTCTCTGTAACTGAGTTGAAGTGGTTTTAATACTGTACAGGGCCACACCTGGAGTAGTCAGAACAGTACAGCACCTCTATTTAACTCATCCATACCTACTAAATTGCCCATCCCAAATAGGCCCATTTGCACATGTTCACCTACACCTTTACAATCCTTGTGTCTTCCAAGTGTCTTTTAAACATTTTGCAATAACCATGGGGTGCAATGCTATTACAGTTTGGGACATCAGAGTTCGAAGTTCAATTCCAGCACTATCTGTATGGAGTTTGTATGTCCTCCCCACGAATGCATGGGTCTCCTCCAGGTGCTCCGGTTCTTCCCCCCACCCCCCCACAACAGTCCAACGACATACTGGTTAGTAGCAAATTGCCCTGTGATTAGGCTGGGGTTAAATAGGTAGTGCTGGGCAACGCAGCTCGTGAAGTTTGAAGGGCCTGTTCCACACTGTAACTCTAAATAACATTGTAATTGTACCCACCCCTATCACCATACCCCTGACACCTCCTCTGTACCTACTCCCCAGCACCTTAAACCTGTGTCCTCTTGTGGCAACCATTTCAGCCCTGGGAAACAGCCTCTGACTATCCACACAATCATTGCCTCTCGTTAAGAGTCAAAACGATGTGCACAGCAAGTATAGGCAGGTAGGAACAAATGAGATGCATTTGGAATACAAGAAATGCAAGAGAACATTTATGAAAGAAACCAGGAAGGATAAAAGAAGGAAAGAAGTTGCTTTCACAGACAAGGTGAAGGAGAACTGTAAGGGATTCTACAGATGTTGAGAGTAAAAGGATTTGCAAGGGACAAAATTAGTCCACTGGAAGATCAGAATGGTAACTCGTGTGAGAAGCCAATCATTTTTTTGCATCTCTATTTACTCGGGAGTCTATGGAAGTGAGGAAAAGGGGCATCAACTTCATAGACCCTGACAGATTATTGAGGATGAGGTGTTTGTGATCCTGAGGAAAATCAGGGTGAACTAATTCCCTGACAAGGTGTTCCCTCAGACCCTATGGGAGGCAAGTGCAGAAATTGCCGGGGCCCTTGCAGAGATACTTTAAGCATCCTTAGCGATAGGAGAGGTGCCAGAGGACTGGAGGATAGCCAATGTTTTTGACTGTTTAAGAAAGGCTTTGAACAGAAACCAGGAAATTGTAGGCCGGTGAGCCTGACAGCAGTTCTGGGAAAGTCATTGGAAGGTATTCTAAGGGACGGGATATATAAATATTTGGTTAACTGGATCAGCGAAGTTGCAGGTGACACCAAGATTGGTGTGTAGTGAACAGCAAAGAATACTATTATAGCTTGCAGAGGGATCTGCATCAACTGGAAAATGGGCTGAGAAATGGCAGATGGAATTCAATGCAGACAAGTTTGAGGTGTTGCACTTCGGTGGGACCAACCAGAGTAGATCTTACACAGTGAACGGTCGGGCACTGAGGATTGTGGCAAAATAAAGGGATCTGGGAATACAGGTCCATAATTCATTGAAAGTGACAGCACAATATGCTTTTGGCACATTGGCCTTCATAAATCAAAGAACTGTACAGGAGATGGGACGTTATGTTCAAGTCAAGTCCCTTTTATTGTCATTTCGACAATAACTGCTGGTACAGTGCATAGTAAAAATGAGACAACGTTTTTCAGGACCATGGTGTTACATGACACAGTACAAAAAACTAGACTGAACTACGTAAAAAAACAACACAGAGAAAGCTACACTAGACTACAGACCTACACAGGACTGCGTAAAGTGCACAAAAACAGTGCAGGCATTACAATAAATAATAAACAGGACAGTAGGGCAAGGTGTCAGTCCAGGCTCTGGGTATTGAGGAGTTTGATAGCTTGGGGGAAGAAACTGTTACATAGTCTGTTGAAGTTGTATAAGACATTGGTGAGGCCTAATTTGGAGTATTGTGCACAGTTTGATCACCTACATACAGGAAAGATGTAAATAAGATTGAAAGAGTCGGAACTTGAGAATCTGAATTATAAGGAAAGATTGAATAGGTTAGAACTTTATTCCCTAGAACATAGGTTGAGAGGAGTTTGACAGAGGTAGACAAAATTATGAGGGATACATCCTTTCTTTTATACTCTAGTGCTCACAGAATGAATGCTAATATTGCATTTGCCTTCTTCATCAGCAACATAACCTGAAAATTAACTTTTAGGGAGTCCTACACAAGGACTCCTGAGTCCCTTTGCACCTTAATTTTTTGAATTTTCTCTCCATCTAGAAAATAGTCTACGCTTTTATTTCTTACACCAAAGTGCATGACGATATATGTCCCAACACTGTATTCCATCTGCCATTCTCCTATTCTGCCAAAGTCCTTCTGTAGCCTCTCTGCTTCCTCAAATCATCCACAAATTTGGCCACAAAGCCTTCATCCAAATCATTAATGGATAACAAAAAGAAATTGTCCCAAAATAGACATCTGTAGAACACCATTAGTCATCAGCATCTAACCAAAAAAAGCACACGAGGAAATCTGCAGATGCTGGAAATTCAAACAACAACACACACAAAATGCTGGTGGAACACAGCAGTCCAGGCAGCATCTATAGGGAGAAGCAGTGTCAACAGCGCTTCTCCCTATAGATGCTGCCTGGCCTGCTGTGTTCCACCAGCATTTTGAGTGTGTTGCCCTTTTATCCTTACTCTTTTCCTCTTGCCAATTAACCTATGTTCTATCCATGCTAACATCTTTCCTGTAATACCATGGGCTCTTGTTAAACAGCCGCATGTGTGGCACCTTGTCAAAGGCCGCCTGAAAATCCAAGTACATAACATCCACCAATTCTCCTTTGTTAATCCTGCTTGCTATTTCTTCAAAGAATTCCAACAGATTTGGCAGGCCAGGTTTTTCCTTGAGGAAACCACAGTGACGTCACCCATTTTATCACATACCTCTAAGTACCCCACAACCACATCCTTAACAATCGACTGGAACATCTTCCCAACCATTGGCTAACTGTCATTTCCTTTCTTCTGCCTCATTCCCTTCTTGAAGAATGGAATGACATTTGCAATTTTCCATTCCTCCAGAACCATCCCAGAATCCTTGAAAGATCATACTAATGCCTCCACAATCCCTTCAGCCACCTCCTTCAGAACTCTGGGGTGGATCTACCTTCAGACCTTTCAGTTTCTCAAACACCTTCTTCCCTAGTAATGGAAACTTCACACCCTTCTGCCCCCCGACACTCACAAACTTCTGGCATACAGCTAGTGTCTTCCACTGTGAAGACCGATGCAAAATATGCATTTCATCCTCTATTTCCTTGTGCCCCTTTGCTAGCTATCCAGCATCATTTTCCAGTGATCCAATATCTACTCTCACCTCTCTTTTACATTTTATATAACTGAAGAAACTTTTGATATCTTCTTTAATATTACTGGCTAGCTTACCTTTATTCCATCTTTTCCTCCTTAGTGACTTTTTGGTTGCCATCTGTTGGTACTTTCCAATTCTCTAAATTCACACCAATTTTTGCTCTACTATATGCCCTCTCTGTGGCTTTGATGTTGGCTTTGACTTCTTTAGGATGTATCGATGCTGTGCCTTCTGAACTGCTCTCAGAAACTACAGCCAGTACTGCTCTGTTGTCATCCTGCTAGTGTTCCGTCCCAAACAATTTTGGTCAGCTCCTCTCTCTGTATTTCCCTTTGCACCATTGTTATACTGATATATCTGACTATCTTCTCCTTCTCAAATTGTAAGGTAAATTCTATCATATTATGATCACTTACTCCTAAGGGTTTCTTAACGCGGTCCCTTAGGAGCTGCAACTCGACACACCGGGTCGACAGCAGATATGGCTGTCCGGGAGGGTGGGAGACTCCAGGACTTCCCACATCCGACACTGAACGCAGAAAACTGGTCTCACACACATACTATTTCCTTTCCGCAATTAACACAGGTAAACCTACCTCGTCTCATCCCGTTGCTGCCTAAGCCCGTTGAGCCAAAGCCCTATCACTCTGCTGCCCACTCTGACACTGCCCGCTGGATATGGCGGTCTTCTTTTTAAGCCCTTCACACTCTGCTGGCTGACGTCACGTGCCTGCGCAGTCTTGCCTCTCTTTTACCCCGTAGTTAAAAACTGCCTTTGCTCTGGAAAACAGCTGTTCACTTGCAGCCTTCCTGCTCCACATCATGATTATGATCACTTACTCCTAAGCCTTTCTTTACCTTAAGCTGTCTAAATCAATTTTGGGTCAGTGAACAACATCCAATTGTGAATAGCTGATCACCTAGTGGGCTCAACCACAAAGTGCTCTCATGGTCATCCCCTCTTGGAGCCAGCAGCTACTTGATTCTTCTGATCTACCTGCCTATTGAAACTCCCTATAGCTATTGTAAATTTGACATACACTTTCTATCTCCCATCGTGTTAGTGGACCACATCTTTACCACTGTTTGGGTAGTCTGTATACAACTTTTATCCCTGCAGTTTCTTAGCTCTACCCACAATGATTCTACACCTTCCAATCCAATGTCAGCTCTCTTTAACAATTTGATTTAATGGTATGCCACAGATTGAGTTAATTAGGCACTTGGAAAGAGCCAATTAAAGTAAGTTACATGAAATGGAGTTGGAGCTGCCCCCCAGTGTTCACTTGGCAGAAGACAAGCTCTGTTGTGGTCCTTGGTATTCATGGCATCAGGGTCTGCCCTATATACATATATATATATATATTGCGTGGTTGTATTTTACTGATATCCTATATGTGCTTGCTATCCTGTGCCTGGAGGTCTAGGCCTCAAGCCGGGGTGTTGCCTGTTTACAGTCACCAGGAGAGAGGCGACAGAGCCAGTGCACTCCACCAGGGGCAGTGTGGCAAGGCGTCCAGGTTGCCACCAGTGTTTGCTTGGCAGAGACAAGCTCTATTGTCGTTCAGGCCTGGACTTTTTTTTAATAGAAACATAGAAAATAGGTGCAGGAGTAGGCCATTCGGCCCTTCGAGCCTGCACCGCCATTCAGTATGATCATGGCTGATCATCCAACTCAGAACCCAGTACCTGCTTTCTCTCCATACCCCCTGATCCCTTTAGCCACAAGGGCCATATCTAACTTCCTCTTAAATATAGCCAATGAACCGGCCTCAACTGTTTCCTGTGGCAGAGAATTCCACAGATTCACCACTCTCTGTGTGAAGAAGTTTTTCCTCATCTTGGTCCTAAAAGGCTTCCCCTTTATCCTTAAACTGTGACCCCTCGTTCTGGATTTCCCCAACATTGGAAACAATCTTCCTGCATCTAGCCTGTCCAATCCCTTTAGAATTTTATACGTTTCAATAAGATCCCCCCTCAATCTTCTAAATTCCAGTGAGTATAAGCCTAGTCGATCCAGTCTTTCTTCATATGAAAGTCCTGCCATCCCAGGAATCAATCTGGTGAACCTTCTTTGTACTCCCGCTATGGCAAGAATGTCTTTCCTCAGATTAGGGGACCAAAACTGCTCTCTTGTGTGGCTGTTACTAATATCTTTATGTGCTTGCTATCCTGTACGTGCTATGTATGCTTTGCGCTGTGTGACTGTTGGGACTGCATTTTGCACATTGGCCCTAGGGTAATGCTGTCTCGTTTGGCTGTATTCATGCATATTCATGTGTGGTCGAATAGCAATTGAACTTAAATTGAATTGCATTGAAATATAAGACCATAAAACATAGGAGCAGAACCAGGCCACTTGGCCCATCAAATCCATTCCGCCATTTAACCACGGCCAATCCTTTTTTCTCTGCCTCAATCCCATTTAGACAATAGACAATAGGTGCAGAAGTAGACTATTTGGCCCTTCAAGCCTGCACCGCCATTCTGAGATCATGGCTGATCATCTACTATCAATACCCAGTTCTTGCCTTGTCCCCATATCCCTTGATTCCCTTATCCATAAGATACCCTGGCCCTCTCCCCATTGATGTTAAGTCCAATCAAGAATATATCAATCTCTGCCTTAAATACACCCAACGACCTGGCCTCCACAGCTGCATGTGGCAACAAATTCCACAAATTCACCACCCTCTGGCTAAAGAAATTTCTCCGCATCTCTGTTTTGAATGAACACCCCTCTGTGCTGAGGCTGTGCCCTCTTGTCCTAGACTCTCCCACCATGGGAAACATCCTTTCCACATCTCTGTCTCAGCCTTTCAACATTTGAAAGGTTTCAATGTGCGTGTTGCTCCCTTCTTCCCATCTTCTTTGTGAGACCATAAGGTGGGTCTGTCCACTCAAGGTTCAAGATGGTTTAATGTCATTTCCAGACACGTGTAAAGGAGAACTAAATAATTGTTGCTCCAGAACCAATGCAGCACAAAGAAAACACAATAAGACAAAGAACACAATAATAAAAAATACAATAAATATAAATAGATAAGATAGCTTATGTACATAGATTGCGTGTATGCCCTTAACGTGATGCTGGGAACAGGAGTGTCTGTACATAAGGTGACTGACAGGAAATGATAAAGTTGCAGTAGTTGGGGGTGTGGAGGGGTGGGTCAGCCTTACTGCTTGGGGAAAGTAGCTGTTTTTGAGCCTGGTGGCTCTGATGTCGATACTACATAGTTTCCTTTCCAATGGGAGTAGGACAGACAGTTCATGAGCAGGGTGTGTGGGATCCTTCATGATGTTACTGGCCCTTTTCTGTATAAATGCCCTTGGTGGTGGGTAAGCGGTTCCAGTCATGCATTGGGCAGTTTTGATGAGCCATCGTAGCGCCTTTCTTTCGGTACCGTGCAGTGATGTAGCACTCCTGCTGGCCTTCACTTTCCTTTCTCTTTATTCACAGAAAATTGAAAAGTGCTTAAGAAAAAAAGGAAAAGTAAAGGAATACGTAAGTATGATCCTGAATATAAAAGCAAATGACTGGCCTCTGAGTCAGAACTCTGCTGACCCATGATGTCAGAACACTCGGTGACTGAGTTCCCAACTCCTCCCAGTGGAGAGCTCAGAACGTTCCCTACCTGCAAGGAGAAGGAATATTTTCTCATCTCCATCTTTTACACAAGATGTACCCTGCCAAGTCCCCTAATGAATGTTCCCTGTCTCTGTCAGATCACAAGAGTGAACATGTGCTGACTGCTTCATCACTCCTCACAGGGCAAGTGAGCTCACTGGCCTATAGTTTCCTGGTTTGTCTGTGTTGCTTTCTTTGAGGGCAATGGTAAGACTGATCAAGAAATAGGGTTTTCGAGAGAAATAGCTCCTCTGATGATCGGTATCTCAGGGATTTGAAGGAGGAGCTCTGTGAATGCACTGCTTTCACCTTTCAAATTCCCATAGATTGTGGAGCACTTCCCCACGTCAGAAGACCACAAGTAGATGCCAGAGTTTGTGAGAGGGACAGCAAGGAAATATGGAACAATTAGCCTGACATAAATGCTGGGGAAATGCTGGAAGCTCCGATAAGGGAAGAGGGAACATGGCACGTAGGAAATAATAATAGGCATCCGACAATGATCCTATTTTAAATGGGAAGCTGCCCCCTCAGGAGATGGAGACCGTGGATTTCCAGGAACAGTACCAGGGTTGAGATGCTTGGTGGGAAGAGGCTGGAGAAAGCATGTTGATCCCTGGAGAAGAGCAGATTAAAGGGAGATGGAACAGGTAGAATGCAGCACAAGGGAGGGGACACGAGGACATACAATGAAGGGAGTTGGCAGGAGCAGAAGACGTTTGGCCAGAGAGCTTTTGTGGTCTGGGATTCCTGCATGAAAGGAGATGGGAGGTAATCACAGGAAAGTTGAAAAAGAACTGGAGTGATCCTGAGTTGGGGAAGCGTTACAGGACTGTGGGAAGAGGGGAGTGAGACAGAACAAAGAGCTCCACCAAAAGAGACCAGATGGGCAGAGTGGTGTCGTGTTATTCATTATCCAGACGGTGGGTGAACGTGAGACTTGATCCCCCCCCCCCCCCCCGGAGAAATCGGCATCATCTGCAAGATTCTGTAGTTTATTACCTCCCCTCATTTCTAAAGGGACTTCATCAATCCCCCCGGTCCTGCTGTCATCACTTGGGTGAGTCCACTCCCGGTAACCTTCACTTTCCCCTTTGTTTACAGAGATTAATCAAAAGAGCCAGAGAAGGTGAAGTGAGTATCATCTCCTGAAAAAAACACAAACTCTTCGATCCATGAGGAAGGAATCTGGAACCAAGCGGTGGTGGGCAGTGGAAGTGATATGGTGATGAGACAAAGGGGAGAGGGAGTTGAGTAGACTGACTGAAAGGGGAAACTGAATCTGGTTGGTTGTGGAGGAGGGCTGAAGTCAGAAGCTAAGAAGTGATGGGTGGAAAAGGTAAAGGGTGTGAGAAGAAGGAATCTGAAAGGATGGGAGAGTGGACCATGGGAGAGAGAGAAGGAGAAGGGAAACCAGTGAAGAGGTGATGAGAAGAGGTAAGAGAGGACCATAGTGGGGAAATGAAGAAGGAGAAAGGGGGAGGGGAAAAGAATTACTGGAAGTTGGGAAATTAATGTTCATGCCATCTGGTGGGAGGCCACCTAGATGGAATGTGAGGTGTTGTTCCTCCACTCTGAGAATAGCTGCCTGAACAGAGCTGGGAGCCGATTCACAAGAATGTTAAAAGGAAACTGGAGTGAGCCTGAGAAGGACTTGGCGAGTAGAATTAAGGAAAACCCCAAGGAGCTCCACATGTATGTGAAGAACAGGATAGCCAGAGTGAGAGCAGGACTGATCAGGAATAGTAGAGGAAACATATACCTGGAGTTGGAGGAGGGAATTAATGAATACTTTGCTTCAGTGTTCACCAGTGAGAGGGTCATTGACGTATGTGAGGACAATGTAAAACAGGCTGATATACTTGAACATGTCAACGTTCAGAAAGAGAATATGCTGGAAGCTTTGAAAAACATTAGGATAGATAAGTCCCTGGGTCGGATGTAACATACCCTAGGTTTAGGATGGTGGTGAATACTGGTAGCTGGGTTGAGGCTTTTGATGTTGTGGAGTTTACCGAGCTTGGCAATTAGCTTGCAGACGTTTCATCGCCGGTTGAGGTGACAACCTCAGTGTGCAGTTGTTGGTGTTTCTCTCTGGGAGTGCTCACGTTTATATAGGGCCCCTTTCACTTGCCTTGGTCCTGATTGGCTACTCCTACAATTGATCTCTTAATTCTATTGGCTCCTAGGGGTTCGCGGGTGGCATCTGTTTGTTTGTTTGTTTATGGAGTTACCAAAAGAGAACCACGCTTCTGAAAATTCTTATGTATGCTTCATGTTTGCCTGCGCCAGAACTTCCACAGTGTCTCAGTTAAAGTGGTGTATGATCTTGGTCTTCATCTACCAAGATCAGGGACAGTGGATCATGTCTCTGAACTGCCAGTTTGTGTTGCCATAAATGCGTTGAGAGTCTACGTTCTGTACAGCCGACATAGTTCTTGTTGCAGTCTCCACAGGTGATCCTGGACACCATATTGCTTTTGTCAGTTGTCTTTACTGGGACCGTGGTTCTTGAGGCAAGCTTCCTTAAGGTTGCCGTTGATTTGTGAGTGATTGTGATGCCTTGAGGTTCTAGAAGTCAGGCTGTCATTTCTCTTTGGAAAAGTGGTTCTCTGTAAGCAAACATGCCAAAATAGACGCCATCCACGAACCCCCTAAGAGCCAAAGAAACACGAGCTGATTGAATTCAAAGGTCAACTGTAGGGATAGCCAATCAGGACCGAGGCAAGTGAATGGGGGCCTATATGAAATCAAGCATTCCCAGAGAGAAACACCAACAACTACACACTGAGGATGTCACCTTGACTAGTAATGAAACTTCTGCAAGCTGATTTCCAAGCTTGGCAAACACCACAACATCAAATACCCCAGGTTACTAGGAGAAGCGAGGGAAGAGATTGCTGCACCTTTGGCAATGATCTTTGAGTCCTCATTGGCTACAGGAGTAGTACCAGATGATTGGAGGGTGGCAAATGTTATTTCTTTGTTCAAGAAAGGGGAGGTCCTTAATGAATACTTTGGTTCAGTGAGAGGGATATTGACGAATATGAGGACAGTGTAGAGCAAGCTAATGTGATGGAGTATGTCAAGATTAAGAATGAATAGTGTTGAAAAACGTAAGGACAGTTAAGTCCCTGAAGCTGGACTGGATCTAGCCCACATATCTACAGAAAGTGAGGAAAGAGGTGACTGGGGCATTGACCATGATCCTTGCTTCTTTCCTGACCAGAAGAGTAGTAATTAGAGGATTGGAGGATAGATAACAAGTGTTCCATTTTTCGAGAAAGGTGAAGGAGATAATCTTGTGAATTTATAGACCAATGAGTCTTACGTCAGTGGTGGGGAACCTTCTGAAGATTCTTAGGGACAGGAGTTATTGTCATTTTGCAAAGCATAGTCACCTTAGAAAAAGTCAGCTTGGCTTTACGAGGGTCCTCACAAACCTGTTTGAGTCTGTTGAGGAGGTGGTAAAACAAATTGATTAAAGTAAAGTGGTGAATGTGGTGCCTATGGTTTTAATGAGATATATGACAAGATTTCCGTCTGGTCGGTTCATTCAGAAGGTCAGGACGCATTGGAACCAGTGAAACTTGGCTCTATGGATTTGGAATAGGCTTCCCTACAAAAGGCAGAGAGTGGTAGTAGATGGAGTATATTGTACCTAGAGTTTGGTGACCTGTGGCGTTCTACAGGGATTTGTTCTGGAACCCTGCTTTTTGTGATTTTTATCAGTGACTTGGAAGAGGAAGTGTAGGAGTGGGTTAGGAAGTTAGCAGAAGACACAAAGGTTGGAGGCATTGTGGATACTGCAGACGGTGTTGTGAGTTACAACAGTATATAGAGAGTATGCAGAACTGGGCTGCAAAGTCACAGATAGAGTTTGATCTGGAAAAGTGAGCAGTGACACATTTAGATTAAGATCGAACTTGAAAGTGAAGTACAAAGTCAACAGTAGGATCCTCAGCAGGGTGAAGAAACAGAGTGGTCTTCGGGTGTAAATCCATACATCTCACAAATTTGCCATGTAAGTTGATAGTGTACTATAAATGATAACAGCAGTCAATGTGTGAGTATGCTCCTAAATATAAACTGGTCCTGGCTTCCATTGATATCCAGAACTCTGCTGAGCTCTGACATCAGTATACTCAATGACTGAACTCCCAATGGAGAACTCAGAACAATCACTACCTGCAAGGAGAAGGAATATTTGTGTATCTCCATCCTTCATACAACATGTACCCTGCCGATTCCCACAATGAATGTGCCTGTCTCTGTCAGATCGCATTTCATTGTCCTCCAGAAAAGAGAACATGCGCAGACTGCTTCATCTCCCCTCACAGGATAAACCTGCCATCTCAGGAATACATCTGCTCCAAATATACCACATTAACTGAGCTCATTCCAGCAGATTTGTCAACAAGGTTTCCCTTCCCTAAATCTATGTTCACTCTCCCCAAGTTATTTTCCACGTGCCCTTCCATGTGTTATTTTTCAAATGATAATCCCTGCAATTGTCCTGCTATCAATATCTGCCTTAACCAGTCTGTACTCCCCTGTTTTCCCATCCTTGATTTGTAAATATAATGCTCACATCTACTACTTTTCTTCTGTGGAGTCTGTTGCAAAATCAGGAATTTGGAAGATGACAACCAGTGTATCAACTTTCTCCATCGATGTTTTATTCAGACCCTAAGATGCAGGTCATCAACTCCTAGGACACATTGCCTCAGGCCATTGGTTTTATTTCAGCTGCCAGTTCCTCACACAGACCTGTAGTCCTCCACTGTTTCCCTGCAGATGTTCTGTTTTTGACTCGTGCAGGTCCCACACAGTGGTTAACAAGGTGAGAGCATGTGAAATGGGGGATAATGCATTGATGTGGTTCTCAGACGATAATTCTTAGTTTGTAGGCAATGACTAGTGTAGTAAGAAAGGGATTTAGTCCAGGATCTATGGAGGGGACCAAATGTTATCTGCAAGTTTGCTGCTGATACTGAACTAGGTGTGATTGTGAGTACAGAGATGGATGTAAGGGGCTCCAAGCAGGTCTAGAGAAGCTGAGTAGGTGGACAAGAACATAGCAGGTGGAACCTACCTCTTATACAAGTCCCACTTCCCAGCAAGATAGGCCAATGATCAATGTGTCTCAGGTCTTCCTTCTGCACCAACTTCTTTCTCATGTATTGAACCTACTATCTCCCTGTTCCTTGTGTGCCACTAGACACTAGAATAGGTACAGGCCCTTCAGCCCTCAATGTTGTGCCAACCCATATATTCCTTAAAAAAGTACTAAACCCACACTACCCCATACCCCTCTATTTTTCTTTCATTCACATGCCTGTCCGAGAGGCTCTTAAATACCCCTAATGTTTTAGCCTCCACCACCATCCCTGGCAAGTCATCCCAGGCACTCACAACCCTCTGTGTAAAAAAACTTACCCCTGGTGTCTCCCCTAAACTTCCCTCCCTTAACTTTGTACATATGCCCTCTGGTGTTTGCTATGCATGCCCTGGGAAACAGGTACTGACTATCCACCCTATCTATGCCTCTCATAATCTTGTAGACCTCGAAAGTCCCCTCTTATCCTTCTACACTCCAAAGAGAAAAGTGCCAGCTCTGCTAACCTTGCTCATAAGACTTGCTTTCCAATCCAGGCAACATCCTGGTAAATCTCCTCTGCGCCCTCTCCATAGCTTCCACATCCTTCCTATAATGAGGTGACCAGAACTAAACACAATACTCTAAGTGCGGTCTCACCAGAGATTTGTAGAGTTGCAACGTAACCTCTCTACTCTTGAACTCAATCCCCCTATTAATGAAGCCTAACATCCCATAGGCCTTCTTAACTACCCTATCAACCTGTGCAGCGACCCTGAGGGATGTATGGATTTGAACCCCAAGGTCCCTTTGTTCATCCACACTCTTAAGTAACCAACCATTAATCCTGTACTCAGTCTTCTGGTTTGTCCTTCCAAAATGCATCACCTCACACTTCTCCGGATTGAACTCCATCTGCCATTTTTCTGCCCAACTCTGCAGCCTGTCTATATCCTCTTGTAACCTTCGACAACCTACAGCTCCATCCACAACTCCTCCAATCTTCGTGTCATCGACAATCTTACTCACCCATCCTTCCGCCTCTTCTCTGGTTCCTATCCCACTGCCAGACAAGTTCAAACCCTCCATCTGGAGAGCTGCTGAGGTCTGGCATTGCTGCCTGAACAGAGATGGAGTAGTTGCATTCATCACCTCTGCTCGTTTCTAAAGGGGCTTCATCATCCCTCCTGGTCCTGCTGTCATCACTTGAGTCAGTCCCCTCCTGATAACCTGCACTTTCCTCTTTGTTCACAGAGATCGGCCCGGAGGAACAGACGAGGACGAAATGTGAGTATCATCTCCTGAAACCAAACACAAACTCCTTCATCCACGAGGAAGGTGTTTGGTTCCAAATGGTGGTGGACAGTGGAACTGATAATGGTGACGAGCAAAGTGGGGTGGGGGTGATATAGACAGAGGAAGGAAGCAGAAATCGGGAGGCAGAGTGAGGAGAGAAGGGTGGGTGGGGGATGAAAAGTGAATGAAGCGAGAATTAAGCAGGGAATGGTAGTTTCTGGAAGTTGTGAGAACGATAGAGAGCAAGTCAGGAATGGGGAGTAGAGAGAGGGAAATTGATTGTGGGAAACAGCACTTGGGCAAAGCAATATATACAAAATGCTAGAGGAACTCAGCAGGCCAGGCAGTATCTAAGAAAAGATTTTGTCCAGCATTTTGTGTGTTGCTCGGATTTCCAGCATCTGCAGATTTTGTCTTGTTTAGCGCTTGGGCCATAGCGACTGGACCTTGGTGATTTAGCAGCGCAAGTAGATATTTCTCGCATTGTGGAAGACCCTGCCTCCAGTAACCCCACAGGCAGTGTGTTCCAGATAATAGCCACCCTCGGTAGGAAAGGGTCTTCCTCAGATCTCCCTCACATTCCACCTTTCCCCATCTAGTCTTAGAAATGTTCCCTCTGTCTACCATACCTGTCCCTCTTACCTCAGTACACCTCAAGCAGTTGTTCCCTCAGTCTCCACTTCTCCGGGGAAATCTGACCGAGTCTCTACATTATCTCCTCATAACTGAAATGTTCCGTACTCAGATAATGAGGGCAGGTATCCCGGATCTACCTGTACCCTCTCCTCCAGGGTTTCTCTGACCTGTATTCTGAGGTTCCTCAGTTTCACAGTGCTCTCTATGAGCTCGACCATTCAGGTGTATTTACACACTTCTGCCTCCTCCTCGTGACATTCAGCTCACAGTTCTCAGCATTAAATTCCAATTTGATCAATATCGTTCTGTCACTTCTGACTATCCTCCTCACTTTCAGCTTCACCACCGATGCAAACGAAGTGTCCGCTACAAACTCACTCGGCACAGCTACGTTCATATCCCATTCATTCTTGTAGAAAGTGCCCTACTACACTCAATGAACAATGAACCTATTCATTGAGAAGCTGCCTCCCTCAGGAGTTTTTTTCCACATTCAATAGATAATAGACAATAGGTGCAGAAGTAGACCATTCAGCCCTTCGAGCCTGCACCACCATTTTGAGATCATGGCTGATCATCTACTATCAATACCCGGTTCCTGCCTTGTCCCCATATCCCTTCATTCCCCTATCCATAAGATACCTATCTAGCTCCTTCTTGAAAGCATCCAGAGAATTGGCCTCCACTACCTTCCGAGGCAGTGCATTCCAGACCCCCACAACTCTCTGGGAGAAGAAGTTTTTCCTTAACTCTGTCCTAAATGACCTACCCCTTATTCTCAAACCATGCCCTCTGGTACTGGACTCTCCCAGCATCTGAAACATATTTCCTGCCTCTATCTTGTCCAATCCCTTAATAATCTTATATGTTTCAATCAGATCCCCTCTCAATCTCCTTAATTCCAGCGTGTACAAGCCCAGTCTCTCTAACCGCTCTGCGTAAGACAGTCCAGACATCCCAGGAATTAACCTCGTGAATCTATGCTGCACTTCCTCTACAGCCAGGATGTCCTTCCTTAACCCTGGAGACCAAAACTGTACACAGTACTCCAGGTGTGGTCTCACCAAGGCTCTGTACAAATGCAAGAGGATTTCCTTGCTCTTGTACTCAATTCCCTTTGTAATAAAGGCCAACATTCCATTAGCCTTCTTCACTGCCTGCTGCACTTGCTCATTCACCTTCAGTGACTGATGAACAAGGACTCCCAGATCTCTTTGTATTTCTCCCTTACCTAACTCTACACCATTCAGATAATAATCTGTCTTCCTGTTCTTACTCCCAAAGTGGATAACCTCACACTTATTCACTTTAAACGTCATCTGCCAAGTATCTGCCCACTCACTCAGCCTATCCAATTCGCCCTGAATTCTCCTAACATCCTCATCACATGTCACACTGCCACCCAGCTTAGTATCATCAGCAAACTTGCTGATGTTATTTTCTATGCCTTCATCCAAATCGTTAACGTAAATGGTAAACAGCTGTGGTCCCAATACTGAGCCCTGTGGCACCCCACTAGTCACCACCTGCCATTCTGAGAAACATCCATTCACCGCTACCCTTTGCTTTCTATCTGCCAACCAGTTTTCTATCCATGTCAATATCTTCCCCCCAATGCCCTGAGCTTTGATTTTACCCACCAATCTTCTATGTGGGACCTTATCAAATGCCTTCTGAAAATCGAGGTACACTACATCCATTGGATCTCCCCCATCTAACTTCCTGGTTACATCCTCGAAAAGCTCCAACAGATTAGTCAAGCATGATTTACCCTTGGTAAATCCATGCTGGCTCAGCCCAATCCTATCACTGCTATCTAGATATGCCACTATTTCATCCTTAATAATGGACTCTAGCATCTTTCCCACCACCGATGTCAGGCTGACAGGTCGATAGTTCTCTGTTTTCTCCCTCCCTCCTTTCTTAAAAAGTGGGATAACATTAGCCATTCTCCAATCCTCAGGAACTGATCCTGAATCTAAGGAACATTGGAAAATGATTACCAATGCATCCGCAATTTCCAGGGCCACCTCCTTTAGTACCCTAGGGTGCAGACCATCTGGACCTGGGGATTTGTCAGCCTTCAGTCCCATCAGTCTTCTCATCACCGTTTCCTTCCGAATGTCAATCTGTTTCATTTCCTCTGTTACCCTATGTCCTTGACCCATCCATACATCTGGGAGGTTGCTTGTGTCTTCCTTAGTGAAAACAGATCTAAAGTACTCATTAAATTCTTCTGCCATTTCTCTGTTTCCCATAACAATTTCACCCAATTCATTCTTCAAGGGCCCAACATTGCTCTTAACTATCTTCTTTCTCTTCACATACCTAAAAAAGCTTTTGCTATCCTCCTTTATATCCCTGGCTAGCTTGTGTTCATACCTCATTTTTTCTCCCCGTATTGTCTTTTTAGTTAAGTTCTGTTGTTCCTTAAAAACTTCCCAATAATCTGTCCTCCCACTCATCTTAGCTCTGTCATATTTCCTTTTTTTTAATGCTATGCAATCTCTGACTTCCTTTGTCAACCACTGTGGCGCCTTTCCCCCCTTTGAATCCTTCCTTCTCTGGGGGATGTACTGATTTTGCATTCGAATTTCCATGAACAATACTGGGATAGGATGCTTCATGGGAAGAGCGTAGAGAAGTCATTTTCAAATCTGGAGCGGAGCAGGTTAAGGGGAGAATGAATAGGGAAAGGGTGGCAGGAAGGAGGGTGACTGTAGGAAATAGAGCTGGCAGGAGTTGAAAATACCTATAGAACTTAGAAGAGTACAGAACAGGCCCTGCTTCAGCCCACAATGCCCACACCAACGTTCATGTGCCTCTCTCAGAGCCTCTTATATACCTGAATTGTATTTCTCTTCACCACCACCCTATTCCAGACACCCAAACAATGTGGAAAAACTGAAACATGCCTGCTCATCTCCTTTGAGATTATCGCCCTTCACTTTAACTGTGTGCCTCTGCTAAAGTTCTCTGCATCCTCTCCAATGCCACAATATCATTCCTATTGTCACATACCCCGTGACCAGGTTACCAAACCAGCAGAAATGGAATAATACGTTGGAGTCTGGTATTACTTTAACTCATGGTGTTTATTAGTCAACTAAGTAATACAGTACTATAAAATGCAAATATATGAAACAGGTTAGCAATGATATATACAGAAGTGTGGAAATAGGAATCAAAACCAAGCTCTATTGAAGTCAGGGGTAAATGAATAGTCTTATGATGGTGCAGAGTTCAGTTCAGTTTAGTTTAGGTCGAGGTTGTTGCTGTTGTACTGTTGGAGAGAGGGAGAGAGCGAGAGGTGATGCATTTGCAGGCAAACCTTCTGATGTCTTCTTGTCCTGTTGTGGTCACCGACTGTGACCCCTCCGTAGCAGACCAGACCGTTCTTCAGTGGTGAGCCTGTCACCCAGGCGAGGATGGACACACACACAAGCCCCCACCAGTCTGCCTTCACACACTGTGAGCTTCTGATCGATTCCTCGCAAATCGATCCTCCAAACCCCCGGCTTTGGTGGGTGCACAACGCTCTTTCAGTGTCCGTGGTGTGTCTGCCTGTGTCTCAGCAGACTTACTTTTTATCTCCCCTGACGGGGTACTGGCCATCCATCAGCTGTCCATCACCTGGTCCCGCCTTGCTGTCTCAGCAGGAATCCACACAAGCAGGCAAAGAAACTGTCCTTGGAGCAAAGTAAACAATTAGTGAAGAAGCCATAATCCTAAATCATTCTCTCTCTCTCATTATCAGCATCAGCAGCAGGGTGCCTCCCCCCTCTTCTTCTCTCTCTCTCGTTAGCAGCATAGTTCATAGGGGGGACAACTCTTGACCCCATCTCAGCCTGGTTTGCTCATCACACATCACACTATATTGCAGTGATGAGAATTGACTGCTTCACTCCAGATGCAGCTTAACTACAGTTTATAACGCTGCCACATTACTACCCGAATCTTCAACTGAACTCTCTGCTGGTAAAGGCAAGCATTCCGCAGACCTCATTTATCATCCATGCAGACTTCATGGAAATGTGGACTTGGACCCAATGGTCGCCCAGCTCAACAACATTGTTAACGTTTGATCAAAACCCAAGAGCATTATGCAGCCAATCCTGTTCCTCTCTCAACCAAGTCTCTATAACGACCAGAACTTCTTAGTTCCATGTAGAGATGCACGCTGTATCATCCTGTCTTCCATCATACTTCCAGCATTAAAATAAACACATTTGTCTATTCCCAGGCTCCTGCCTATACTTGCTGGTCCTTGATATCTACCTGTCTCACAATCCCTCCATTGTACTGACCAGTTTCTCTGGTTCCTGTCCCACTGCCAAACGAGTTCAAACCCTCCATCTGGAGAGTTACTGAGGTCTGGCATTGCTGACTGAACAGAGATGGAGTAGTTGCATTCATCACCTCTGCTCGTTTCTAAAGGGGCTTCATCATCCCTCCTGGTCCTGCTGTCATCACTTGAGTCAGTCCCCTCCTGATAACCTGCACTTTCCTCTTTGTTCACAGAGATCGGCCCGGAGGAACAGACGAGGAGGAAGTGTGAGTATCATCTCCTGAAACCAAACACAAACTCCTTCATCCACGAGGAAGGTGTTTGGTTCCAAATGGTGGTGGACAGTGGAAATGATAATGGTGACGAGCAAAGTGGGGTGGGGGAGATATAGAAAGAGGAAGGAAGCAGAAATCGGGAGGCAGAGTGAGGAGTGAAGGGTGGGTGAGGGATGAAAAGTGAATGAAGAGAGAATTAAGCAGGAAATGGTAGTTTCTGGAAGGTGTGAGAACAATAGAGAGCAAGTCAGGAATGGGGAGTACAGAGAGGGAAATTGATTGTGGGAAACAGCACTTGGGCAAAGCAATATATACAAAATGCTGGAGGAACTCAGCAGGCCAGGCAGTATCTAAGAAAAGATTTTGTCCAGCATTTTGTGTGTTGCTCGGATTTCCAGCGTCTGCAGATTTTGTCTTGTTTAGCACTTGGGCCATAGTGATTGAACGTAGAACACAGAACAATACAGCACAGTACAAGCCCTTCGGCCCACAATGCTGTGCCGACCCTTAAACCCTGCCTCCCATATAACCCTCCACCTTAAATTCCTCCATATACCTGTCTAGTAGTCTCTTAAACTTCACTAGTGTATCTGCCTCCACCACTGACTCAGGCAGTGCATTCCACGCACCAACCACTCTCTGAGTGAAAAACCTTCCTTTAATATCCCCCTTGAACTTCCCTCCCCTTACCTTAAAGCCATGTCCAATTGTATTGAACAGTGGTGCCCTGGGGAAGAGGTGCTGGCTGTCCACTCTGTCTATTCCTCTCAATATCTTGTACACCTCTATCATGTCTCCTCTCATCCTCCTTCTCTCCAGAGAGTAAAGCCCTAGCTCCCTTAATCTCTGATCATAATCCATACTCTCTAAACCAGGCAACATTCTAGTAAACCTCCTCTGTACCCTTTCCAATGCTTCCACATCCTTCCTATAGTGAGGCGACCAGAACTGGACACAGTACTCCAAGTGTGGCCTAACTAGGGTTTTATAGAGCTGCATCATTATATCGCGTCTCTTAAACTCTATCCCTCGACTTATGAAAGCTAACACTCCATAAGTTTCCTTAACTACCCTATCTACCTGTGAGGCAACTTTCAGGGATCTGTGGATATGTACCCCCAGATCCCTCTGCTCCTCCACACTACCAAGTATGCTGCCATTTAATTTATACTCTGCCTTGGAGTTTGTCCTTCCAAAGTGTACCACCTCACACTTCTCCATGGCAACTCCATCTGCCACTTCTCAGCCCACTTCTGCATCCTATCAATGTCTCTCTGCAATCTTTGACAATCCTCTACACTATCTACAACACCACCAAACTTTGTGTCGTCTGCAAACTTGCCAAGCTACCCTTCTACCCCCACATCCAGGTCGTTAATAAAAATCACGAAAAGTTGAGGTCCCAGAACTGATGCTTGTGGGACACCACTAGTCACAACCCTCCAGTCTGAATGTACTCCCTCCACCACGACCCTCTGCCTTCTGCAGGCAAGCCAATTCTGAATCCACCTGGCCAAACTTCCCTGGATCCCATGCCTTCTGACTTTCTGAATAAGCCTACCATGTGGAACCTTGTCAAATGCCTTACTAAAATCCATGTAGATCACATCCACTGCACTACCCTCATATATATGCCTGGACCTTGGTGATTCAGCAGCACATCCAGATATTTCTTGCATTGTGGAAGACCCTGTCTCCAGTAACCCCACAGGCAGTGTGTTCCAGATTATAGCCACCCTCAGTAGGAAAGGACCTTTTGCAGATCTCCCTCACATTTAACCTTTCCCCATGTAGTTTTAACAATGTTCCCTCTGTCTACCATACCTGTCCCTCTTACCTCAGTACACCTCAAGCAGTTGTTCCCTCAGTCTCCACTTCTCCAGGGAAATCTGACCGAGTCTCTATCTCCTCATAACTGAAATGTTCCGTACTCAGATAATGAAGGCAGGTATCCCAGATCTACCTGTACCCTCACCTCCAGGGTTTCTCTGACCTGTATTCTGAGGTCTGTCTGTTTCACAGTGCTCTCTATGAGCTCGACCATTCAGGTGTATTTACACACTTCTGCCTCCTCCTCGTGTCATTCAGCTCACAGTTCTCAGCATTAAATTCCAATTTGATCAGTATCGTTCTGTCACTTCTGACTATCCTCCTCACTTTCAGCTTCACCACCGATGCAAACGAAGTGTCCGCTACAAACTCACTCGGCACAGCTACGTTCATATCCCATTCATTTCTAGTCTCTTCCCTGCCACTGAGGCTCAGATTCCAGGATTATCCCCATTTCCCTTTTGAATAGTGCAATGATATTAGCCTCTTGCCAGTCGTCCAGGACCTCTCCTGGGACTAGAGGCATCATGAAGCTACTGGTCAAGGCACCAACAATCTAATATCTTGCGTTACATACCCCGTAACTGGGTGTCAGACTAGCAGAGAAAGAAGAATCTGTTTGAGTCTGTTGGTACCAAACTAAAGGTGTTTATTAGTAAAATAAGCAAAACAATACCAATAATGCAAATATACATATAACACAAGTTAGTAGTAATAAACCTAAAAGTGTAGGAATAATAATAATAAGCAATAATAAACAAGCTCTATTGATGTCTGGGGGTAAATGAATTGTCATAGAAAAGTATAAAGTTCAGTTCAGTTCATACGTGCTGATGTAGTTATGGTTGTTGTATTGAAATCGTTGGAGAGAGAGCGCGCGAGCGAGCGAGATGTAACAGCTGCAGCAGGCCTATTACAACCATAACTACCTTTATCCCCACTCACGGGGTCTCAGCTATCCATCAACTCTGAATGACCGTGTCCATCAAATCAGGCCATTCCTGCTATCTCCTGAGGAATGTTAACGAGCAAACTAAAGTCCTTGTAGTGGAAGGTAGATAATCCAGGAAGAGTCAAAATACAGTAAATCAACAGTCTATCTCCCCCTCTTATCTGTAGTGGATGTTCTTGCCTGTGTTTCATCTCTCTCTCTCTCTCAATAGCAGCATAGCAACAGCAATAGTTTGTAGTTCTCAGGAGGGGGGGTTGGAAATGGTTAACTCTGCACCCAATTTCCATCAGGTCTGTCCATCACCCATAACACTTGCTTCTCTCAATATCCTGGCTTTATTCCATCAGGCCTGGGGGTCTTGCCAACAAGGTTAAGAAACTCAGCATACTCATATCTGGGGTATTTTTTTATTATTTTGAAATGTCCTGTCATATCATCACAATCTACACTGATCTACTTATCCTCCATGTCCTTTTCCTTGATAAATATTGATGCAAGTACTCATTACATCCTCCACGTCCAAGCACATGTTCCGTCCTATATCCTTGAGTGGTCCTAGCACCTCACTGGTTCTCCTCTTGCTCTTGATGCATGTGTAGAATGCCTTGGGATTCTTTAATCCTGGAGGGTATTTATGGCCAAGGCTGACTCTCCAAATTCCCTTCTTAAATTCTTTTCTGACGTCCTTAAGGTCTCTGTTTGATTTTAGCTTCTTGAACCTTACATACGATTTTATTTCCCTCTTGATTAATTTCACCACCTTTCTCAACATCTAGGTTTGTCTGATCTAGCCATTCTTGTCCTTCTTCTTGGAATGTCCAGTCCTGGATTCTGTACAATTTGCTGTTCTTTAAATGCCTTCCACATGTCAGATGTCGATTCAGCCAAATATAACCGTTTCCAATTAACTCTCCCTCATTCCTGCCGATTACTCTTGTAATTTCTCCTGCTCCAATTTAATGCTCTCCTGCAAGGTTCATATTTAATCTTACCTCCATCTTAAGAAACAGAACATAACGAATTGTGATTGCTGTTCCCTAACTGTCCTCACCTGAGCAGTTTTATTACCCAACACTAGGTTCAGCATAACCCCTATGGTTGTCGGACTATTTATATATTGATTTAAGAACCCCTCCTGGATTCATGTAATTCTGCCCTCCTCTAATCCTCTTGCACATAACCCATCATAACCCAACTCTTTTGGCTCCACACATAGCTGTCCACTCTGATTCTCTAAGGGACCAATTTTATCCCTCACTATCCTTTTGCTATTAATATGGCTGTAGAAACCCTTTGGATTTATTTTCACCTTACTTGCCAAAGCAACCTCGTATCTTCTTTAAGCTTTTCTAATTTCTTTCTTAAGATTCTTTTTACATTCTTTATATTCCTCGAGCACCTCATTTACTCCATGCTGCCTATATTTATTGTAGATCTCTCTCTTTTTCCGAACCAAGTTTCCAATATCCCTTGAAAACCATGGCTCTCTCAAGCTTTTAACCTTTCCTTTCAATCTAACAGGAACATAAAGATTCTGTATCCTCAAAATTTCTCCTTTAAATGACCTCCATTTCTCTATTACATCCTTCCCATAAAACAGATTGTCCCAATCCACTCCTTCTAAATCCTTTTGCTTCTCCTCAAAGTTAGCCTTCTCCAATCAAAAATCTCAACCCTGGGTCCAGTCCTATCCTTCTCCATAATTATGTTAAAACTAATGGCATTGTGATCACTGGACCCGAAGTGCTCCCCAACACATACCACCGTCACCTGACCTATCTCATTCCCTAACAGAAGATCCAACACTGCCCCTTCTCTAGTCGGTACCTCTATGTATTGCTGCAAAAAACGATCCTGCACACATTTTACAAACTCCTAACCATCCAGCCCTTTTACAGAATGGGCTTCCCAGTCTATGTGTGGAAAATTAAAATCTCCCACAATCACAACCGTGTGCTTACTACAAATATCTGCTATCTCCTTACAAATTTGTTCCTCCAATTGTCGCTCCCCATTAGGTGGTCTATAATACACCCCTATAAGTGTTACTACACCTTCCCCCTTCCTCAATTCCACCCAAATAGTCTCCCTAGACGAGCTCTCTAATCTATCCTGCCACAGCACCGCTGTAATATTTTCTCTGACAAGCAACACAACACCTCCCCCTCTTGTCCCTCCGATTCTATCACATCTGAAGCAACAAAATCCAGGAATATTTAGTTGCCAATCACACCCCTCCTGCAACCATGTTTCACTAATAGCTACAACATCATATTTCCAGGTATCAATCCATGTTCTAAGCTCATCCACCTTTCTTACAATGCTCCTAGCATTAAAATAAATGCATTTAAGAAATTCTCCACCTCTTACTCTCTGTTAATCTCTAACAGTACAAAGAACTTTACTGTCTTCTTTTCCTTCCTTCTCCCATACATCTGTTCCTATACTCTGGTTCCCCTCTCCCCTCGTATCTAGTTTAAATCCACTGGAGCCTCTCTAGCAAACCTGCCTGCAAGAATATTTGTCCCCCTCCAGTTCAGATGTAAACAGTCCCACCGGAACAGGTCCCACCTTCCCTGGAGAACTGCCCAATTATCTATAAATCTGAAGCCCTCCGTCCTGCACCATGTCTTCAGCCACATGTTGATCTGCACTATCTTACTATTTCTAAACCCACTTGCACATGGCACTGGTAGCAATCCTGAGATTGCTATCCTGGAGGTCCTGTCCTTCAACTTGGCACCTAGCTCCCTAAGCTCACCTCTCAGGACCTCCTCACTCTTCCTACCCACGTCATTGGTCCCTACATGGACCACGACATCCGGCTGCTCACCTTTCCTCTTGAGAATACTGAGAACTCGATCTGAGATATCGCAGACCCTGGCACCAGGGAGGCAACAGACCATCTGGGGTTCTCGATCTCTTCCACAGAACCTCCTATCTGTCCCCTTAATTATTGAATCCCCTATCACTACTGCTCCCCTCTTTTCCCTCCTTCCCTTCTGAGCTGAGGGTCCAGTCTCGGTGCCAGAGACGCAACCACTGCAACTTGTCCCTGGTAGGTCGTCCCCACCAACAGTATCCAAAACGGTATATTTATTGTTGATGGGAACGGCCACAGGAGTGCTCTGCTCATTCTGTCTAAACACCTTCCCTCTCCTGACAGTCACCCAGCTACCTGTCTCCTGACTCCTAGGGGCGACTACCTCCCTGAAACTCCTGTCTATTTCTGCCTCTGCCTTCCGAATGATCCGAAGTTCATCCAGCTCCAGCTCCAGTTCCCTCACATGGTTTGTCAGGAGCTGCAGCTGGATGCACCTTTTGCAGGTGTAGTCATCAGGGACAGCTGTGCTTGCCCTGACTTCCCACATACTGCAAACGGAGCACCCGACTGCCCTAACTGCTGCCTCCATTACCTGCTTCTAATCTAATTAGATTAATTAAAGGAGCTTACCCAGCCTTACCTCACCTGGAGTGAAGCTCGTACTCAGCCTCTGCTCGCTTTTTAAATTCCCCTGCTGATCTCAGAGGCTGACTTTCACACACTTGCGCAGTTGTGCCCTGTTCAAACTTCGCCTCTGCCTGTTCTCGCCGAAGCCTGATTGAGCCAAAGCCGTCCCACTCTGCCTCAGTCCACTCCGACGATGGCCGCTGTATATGGCGGTCTTTCTTTCAAATCTTTGGCGTGTTACGTCACGCGCCTGCGCAGTCTAACCTCTTTTCCCCAATCAGTAAAAGAAACAGCTTGTCTCTGAGATGCCTTTACTTCTTCCCTCTCCGCCTCTTGCTTCAATTTAAAAACATGCAGACAGAATTCAGGACCAACATGTTCCCATGCAGAAGACAAGGGTGGCAATGTTGGGATTGCCGAGACATCTTTCAAATTCAGTCCAAAACAAAAAGGAAGCAATAAGTAGGGAGCTGAGAACTTTTGTGCAGTGACTGTTTCCCTCTTTTGCTTTGCAGTACGTTGTAGAAGCACGACTGGTGCTCCCAGCCAACTTCATCTAGCTGTCCAGAAATCAGAGGAAGCAAACCGCACGCACGCTCAATGGAACAGTGACTGCAAATGCTCAGCTACAGACTGTGGGATGGGAGGGGGGCGAGGGTGCAGGGAGGGGGAGGGGTGGAGGGAGTGGGGAAGGGGTGGAGGGAGGGGTAGTGGGGGAGGGGGTGGAGGGAGGGGGAGTGGGGAAGGGGTGGAGGGAGGGGTAGTGGGGGAGGGGTGGAGGGAGGGGGGAGTGGGAGGCGGTAGCGTGGGAAAGGGAGATGGTTGGGGAGGGTAAGGGGGTGGAGGGAGGGAGGGAGATGGGTAACAGTGCAGTAGAAAGTTAGAGATATGGGGAAATAAGGCAGACTGAAGGAGTGAGATGGTTGGATGTGGTGGAGAGATAATCTTATGCCACTGCAGTAATCCCCAGGAGACACGGGAACCTCAGAGGGAATGCTCACATCACACAATTACATAACATGCACTCACCACTTATTACAATCTTCGCACAAAGAGGAATTGAGACACACATCAGCATGGAGAGGTTGGGAGATGGGAGCGAGAGTAACTTACACAGTTATGAGAGAGAGAGAGAGAGAGAGACACACACACGAAGAGTTAGACAGAGAGAGACCTGCACTGGGGCGGATAGAAACTGCAAACAGGGTCAATGGGTTTTAGCAACGCTGTGCAGCTACCTATGCTTTTGAAACAATAAAGCTTCATTTTATGGTTTAGTCTTGTGTTGCTTTTATATGTTTGGACTCTTCCTTAGCCATGTATGCAGGCAGGAGGGGGTGCACTGGGACTTGGACAGAGCTGACAGACTATCTGGCAGAGTCTTGGAACTGGGATGGTGAGGAGAAGGGAAGCTGCCTATGCATTCAGGAGGGAGGAAACTGGAAGGCATTTTCAGTAAATAAGTCTACAAGACAAAGACACAGGAGAAACAAAATAGAAAAGTTTGTGTCGGTGCCTCACCCTGATCCATCCATGTGGAGTGTACACTACCTCCACCCCCCTGGGACTCCCCTCCATTCCTCCCACACCCCAAAGACGTATGGGTTCCCGGCTCACTGTAACTCACCTCTGTGTTTAGATGTGTGGTGGAGCCTGGGTAAAGAGATTGCACAGACCACAAGACCAGGAGACATAGGAGTAGAAACAGGCCATTTGTCCCATCGAGTCTGCTCCATCACTTCATCATAGCTGACTCACTGTTCCTCACAACCCCATTCCCCAGCCTTCTCCCCGTAAGCATTGATGTCCTTACTAATCAAGACCCTCCACTTTAAAAATAGAAACATAGAGAGGTGCAGCACAGAAGCTGACCCAAAACCATTGAAACTGCTTCCTCCCATCGACCTGCCCTGGGACCTTGGCCCTCAACACCCCTACTATCCATGCAGCCATCCAAACTTATGTTGAAATCGAGCTCACGGGGACCACTTGTGCTGGCAGCTCATTCCACACACTCATGAGTGAAGACGTTTCCCCTCATGTTCCCTTAAACTTTTCACCCTTCATCCTTGACCCATGACCTCTGGTTGGAGTCCCACTCAACCTCAGTGGAAAAAGCCTACTTGAATTTACCCTACATATACCTCTCATAATTTTGTGTACCTTTGTCAAATCTCTCAATCATCCACGTTCTAAGGAATAAAGTCTGAGCTTATTCAACCTTTCCTTACTGCTCTGATCCTCCAGACATGGCAATGTTCTTGTAATTTTTTCTGTACTCCTTCAACCTTATTTACATCTTTCCTATAGGTAGATAACCAAAACTGCACACAATACTCCAAATTATTGTGTCTTGTACAACTTCACCATCTCCTGTACTCAGTACTTTCACTTATCAAGGCCAAGGCCAAAAGCTCTCTTTACGACCTTATCTACCTGTGACGCCACTTTCTATGAATGACCTGTATTCCCAGATCCTTTTGTTCTGCCACATTCCTCGGTGCCCTACCGTTCACTGTGTGAGACCAACCCTGTTTGGTCCCACTGAAGTGAAACACCTCACACTTGTCTGCATTCAACTTCGTCTGCCATTTTTCCAGCTGATGCAGGTCCCTCTGCAAGCCATGATAGCCTTCCTTGCTGTCTAGTACACCCCCAATCTTGGCATCATCCACAAATTTGCTGATTCAGTTAACCACATTATCATTGATATAGTTGACAACAAGGACCCAGCACCGATCCCAGTATCACACCACGATCACAGGGCTCAATGAGAGAGGCAACCATCTGTTACCGCTCTCTGACTTCTCCCACAAAGCCAAAGTCTAATCCAATTTACTACCTCTTCCTGAATGCCAAGTGACTGATCCTTCTTGGCCAACCTGCCATGCGGGACCTTGTCAAATGAAGTCCACATAGACGATATCCATTGCCTTGACTTCATCCACTATCCTGGTAACTTCCTCAAAAAAAACTCTTTAAGATCAGTTAGCCACAACCTACCAGGCACGAAGCCATGCTGCCCATCCTTAATCAGTCCTTGTCTATCCAAATACTTACACAACCAGTCCCTCAGAATACCTTCCAGTAACCTTCCCACAACTGGTCAGCCTAACTGGCCAATAATTTCCTGGTTTCTGTGGGACCCCTTTTTACTGGACGTTTCTGGAGATGCAGCTCATTAGCCCCTCATTAACAGCCACTGGACTCGGCAGTGAAAAAGCACCTTTCTCAAACTCCGTACATCCAGGGTCGATTGGACTTGCACCCACCACACTCGGGAGGTTAGGATGTCTCGCCCACCCGAACGCCGATCTGTGAGAATACTGTGTAATTACTGCCCCCATGCAATCACCTATCTGCAAGATATAACAGATTACACTGCATACAATAATAAAGAATGTATATTTATAAATGTTAACTTAACCTAACCATTATTAAAAATGTTACGTACCCCGTACCTGGGTCACTTACCAGCAAAGATAGAGAGGTCCGTTGAAGTCTGATGGTACTATTTTTAACAGTATTTATTGATAAAAATACACAAAATAACATCAATGCAAACATACAGATAATATACTTCGTCAATACTAAATCTAAAAGCGCGGGTATAATAATAATCAATAAGAAATAGCTCTATCGTTGTCTAGGGGATAATGTATTGTCCGATGGAAATATAAAAGTCACTTTAGTTCATTCCAGCTGCAGCTCTTTGGTTGGAGAGAAAGACGGGTTAAAACTTGCCCGTTCCTTTTATGATGTCAATATGTATATTGAATAGATGTTTTAAAAAATGTGCAGAAACAGAAATACTGTACATTAAAAAAGGTGAGGCAGCATCAATGTCCATTTAGGAATCAGATGGCAGAGGGAAGAAGCTGTTCCTGAATCACTGAGTGTGCGCCTTCAGGCTTCAGTACCTCCTACCTGATGGTAACAGTGAGAAAAGGGCTTGCCCTGGGTGCTGGAGGTCCTTAATAATGGACACTGCCTTTCTGAGACACCGCTCCCTGAAGATGTCCAGGGTACTTTGTAGGCTAGTGCCCAAGATGGAACTGACTAGGTTGACAACCTTCTGCAGCTTCCTTTGGTCCTATGCAGTAGCCCCTCCACACCGGACAGTGATGCAGCCTGTCAGAATGCTCTCTACAGTACAACTAGAAAAGTGTTTGAGTGTAATTGTTGACATACCAAATCTCTACAAACTGGCTGTTGTCTTCTTTATAACTACATCGATATGTTGCGACCAGGTTAGATCCTCAGAGATAGAACATAGAACATAGAATAGTACAGCACAATGCAGGCCCTTTGGCCCACAATGTTCTGCCGACCCTTAAACCCTGCTTCCCATATAACCCCCACCTTAAATTCGTCCATATACCTGTCTAGTAGTCTCTTAAACTTCACTAGTGTATCTGCCTCCACCACTGATTCAGGCAGTGCATTCCTCGCATCAACCACTCTCTGAGTAAAAACCTTCCTCTAATATCCCCCTTGAACCTCCCACCCCTTACCTTAAAGCCATGTCCTCTTGTACTGAGCAGTGGTGCCCAGGGGAAGAGGCGCTGGCTGTCCACTCTATCTATTCCTCTTAATATCTTGTACACCTCTATCATGTCTCCTCTCATCCTCCTTCTCTCCAAAGAGTAAAGCCCTAGCTCCCTTAATCTCCGATCACAATCCATACTCTCTAAACCAGGCAGCATCCTGGTAAATCTCCTCTGTACCCTTTCCAATGCTTCCACATCCTTCCTATTGAGAGGCCTAACCAGAGTTTTATAGAGCTGCATCATTACATCGCGACTCTTAAACTATATCCCTCGACTTATGAAAGCTAACACCCCATAAGCTTTCTCAACTACCTTATCTACCTGTGAGGCAACTTTCAGGGATCTGTGGACATATACCCCCAGATCCCTCTGCTCCTCCACACTACCAAGTATCCTGACATTTACTTTATACTCTGCCTTGGAGTCTGTCCTTCCAAAATGTACCACCTCACACTTCTCCGGGTTGAACTCCATCTGCCACTTCTTAGCCCACTTCTGCATCCTATCAATGCCTCTCTGCAATCTTCGACAATCCTCTACACTATCTACAACACCACCAACCTTTGTGTCGTCTACAAACTTGCCAACCCACCCTTCTACCCCCACATCCAGGTCGTTAATAAAAATCACGAAAAGTAGATGTCCCACAACCGATCCTTGTGGGACACCACTAGTCACAACCCTCCAGTCTGAATGTACTCCCTCCACCACGACCCTCTGCCTTCTGCAGGCAAGCCAATTCTGAATCCACCTGGCCAGACTTCCCTGGATCCCATGCCTTCTGACTTTCTGAATAAGCCTACTGTGTGGAACCTTGTCAAATGCCTTACTAAAATCCATGTAGATCACATCCACTGCACTACCCTCATCTATATGCCTGGTCACCTCCTCAAAGAACTCTATCAGGCTTGTTAGGCATGATCTGCCCTTCACAAAGCCATGCTGACTGTCCCTGATCAGACCATGATTCTCTAAATGCCCATAGATCCTATCTCTAAGAATCTTTTCCAACAGCTTTCCCACCACAGATGTAAGGCTCACTGGTCTATAATTACCTGGACAATCCCTACTACCTTTTTTGAACAAGAGGACAACATTCGCCTCCGTCCAATCCTCCAGTACCATTCCCATGGACGACGAGGACATAAAGATCCTAGCCAGAGGTTCAGCAATCTCGTCCCTTGCCTCGTGAAGCAGCCTGGGCAATATTCTGTCAAGCCCCGGGGACTTATCTGTCCAAATGTATTTTAACAACTCCAACACCTCCTCTCCCTTAATATCAACATGCTCCAGAACATCAACCTCACTCATATTGTCCTCACCGTCATCAAGTTCCCTCTCAGTGGTGAATGCCAAAGAGAAGTATTCATTGAGGACCTCGCTCACTTCCCACTTTTATCTCTAATTGGTCCTACCTTCACTCCTGTCATCCTTTTGGTCTTCACATAATTGAAGAATGCCCTCGGGTTTTCCTTTACCCTACTCACCAAGGCCTTCTCATGCCCCCTTCTTGCTCTTCTCAACCCCTTCTTAAGCTCCTTTCTTGCTACCCTATATTCCTCAATAGACCCATCTGATCCTTGCTTCCTAAACCTCATGTATGTTGCCTTCTTCCACCTGACTAGATTTTCCACTTCACTTGTCACCCATGGTTCCTTCACCCTACCATTCTTTATCTTCCTCATCAGGACAAATTTATCCCTAACATCCTCCAAGATATCCTTAAACATCGACCACATGTCCATAGTACATTTCCCTGCAAAAACATTATCCCAATTCACACCAGCAAGTTCTAGCCTTATAGCCTCATAATTTGCCCTTCCCCAATTAAAAATTTTCCTGTCCTTTCTTATTCTATCCTTTTCCATGATGATGCTAAAGGTCAGGGAGCAGTGATCACTGTCCCTCAGATGTTCACCCACTGACAGATCTGTGACCTGACCCAGTTCGTTACCAAATACTAGATCTAGTATGGCATTCCCCCTAGTCAGCCTGTCAACATACTCTGACAGGAATCCATCCTGGACACACTTAACAAACTCTGCCCCATCTAAACCCTTGGAACTAATCAGGTGCCAATCAATATCAGAGAAGTTACAGTCACCCATGCTAACAACCCTGTTATTTTTGCACCTTCCCAATCTGCCTCCCAATCTGCTCCTCAGTATCTCTGCTGCTACCAAGGGGCCTATAGAATACCCCCAGTAGAGGGGGTATTAAATGCAATAAATAACTATCAACATCCGTCTCCTCGAACGGAGGTACTAACCTCAACTCCCGACTAACATTAAACCGCTCCTCTCGGTCTGACCCCTGAACTCATTGCTCTTGCCTTAACTTCTCCAACTCCAAGTCATGTTTCCTCTGTTTCTCTGCCTCCCTCTCCTTCTCGGCCCTTCTCTTTCTCAGCTCTTTCTTTCTCCTTCTCAGCTGCTTCCAGCTGTTTTAACTGAATTTCGTGCTCTCTTTGTTTCTCAGCTCTTTCCTGCTCCCGTTTCACCTCTAACTCCTTTAGCTGGAGCTCATGCTCCCCTTCTCTCTCGGCCCTTTCTTTCTCCTTCTCAGCTGCTTCCAGCTGCTTTAACTTAATTGCATGTTCCAACCTTAATTTCTCCAACTCTAACTGAGCCGTCCCACTAGCTGGTACCTTTTCAGAGATATTTTCCAATACCTCAGCTGTAAACACATTCTCCCCAATATAATACTGAGTTATTGCCCTTCGCACCTCCCGCTTTTTCATTGACAACCTCACCTCTGCGAGGTTTAACCCCTTCGCCAAATTTATCAAGTCTGATTTGGTGGCCGCCTCTAGCGCCTCCAGAGTCGGGTTTTCTAGAAATTCACCCACGTCCATCTTTGCTGGTTTCCCGTCTGGCTACCCGCGTAACCAGATCCAAGTTTGGACTTACAAGCCCGATTCACTGGCCTCCCAATTTTGTGTCAGATCCCAGACAAGCCCCCAATTGTTACGTACCCCGTAACTGGGTCACAAAGATAGAGAGGTCTGTTGAAGTCTGATGGTACTATTTTTAACGGTATTTATTGATAAAAATACACAAAAATAATATCAATGCAACCATACAGATAATATACTTCATCAATACTAAATCTAAAAGCGCGGGTATAATAATAATCAATAAGAAATAGCTCTATCGTTGTCTAGGGGATAATGTATTGTCCGATGGAAATATAAAAGTCATTGTAGTTCATTCCAGCTGCAGCTTTTTGGTTGGAGAGAAAGACGGGTTAAAACTTGCCCATTCCCTTCTTTTTCCATCTTTTTATTATCATTATTAATAACAACAAAATAAAATTGATACATAGATAATGAGATTACATGCATACATATTTCAACTAACTATAAAAGATTACAAGAGCAATGATTACAGTATAAATGAGTATTCCCACATCGTAAATGATACCATATACAAATAGACAAGGCAAACCTAAGTGTATCATAATATAAAATAAAAAAGAAAAAGAAAAAGAAAAAATCATTATGCAAAAAACTAATCTAAAAATCTAATAATAGAAGAAAAAAAACAAAAAAAGAGAAAAAGAAAAAATAAAAAAGAGAAAAAAGGGCTGTTTATAATATCTCACAAAAATACAAAATCATCAGTGTCGTCAACTCTGATCCTCTTGACATATATGCAGTCAAAACTGGAAAATCAAATAGGCCTGGAACAGGGTCCTATTACATCATATGAAAATATTGAATAAATGGTCTCCATATCTTTTCAAATTTAGTAGAAGTGTCAAATACATCACTTCTAATTTTTTTTAAATTTAAACATAACATAGTTTGAGAAAGCCAATGAAATACAGTAGGAGGATTAATTTCCTTCCAATTCAACAAAATAGATCTTCTAGCCATTAGTGTAAGAAACGCAATCTTTCGACAAGCGGAAGAAGATAAATGAAGTGAGTCCATCATTGGTAAACCAAAAATTGCGGTAATAGGATGGGGTTGTAAATCAATGTTCAATACCGCAGAGATAATATCAAAAATATCTTTCCAATATTTTTTCAAAAGCGGACACGACCAGAACATATGAGTTAGAGACGCTATTTCAGATTGACATCTATCATAAATAGGATTTATATAGGAATAAAAATGAGCCAATTTATCCTTGGACATATGAGCCCTATGCACAACCTTAAACTGTATTAATGAATGTTTAGCACATATAGATGATGTATTAACTAATTGAAGAATTTTATCCCAATTCTCAATAGGAATAATAATGTTGAGCTCTCTTTCCCAATCATTTTTTGTCTTATAAAGGGGCTCTGAATGTATCTTCATAATTATATTATAAAGTTTTGATATTAGCCCCTTCTGAAAAGGATTTAGTTCAAACAAATTCTCCAAAATACCTGAAGACACAAAATTTGGAAAAGTAGGAAGTACAGTATTTAAAAAATTCCTAATCTGTAAATATCTAAAAAAATGAAATCTAGGCAAATTATATTTATTAGATAACTGCTCAAAAGACATAAAACAATTATCCAAAAATAAGTCAGAAAATCGTAGTATTCCTTTAGTCTTCCAAGCCAAATAAGCTTGGTCTATAATTGAAGGGTGGAAAAAACAATTGGATACAATAGGAATATTTAAAACAAACTGAGTCAACCCAAAAAATTTCTGAAATTGAAACTATATACGTAAAGTATGTTTAACTATCGGGTTGTCAATTCGTTTCGGCAATTTAGAAAGAGCAAAAGGGAGAGAAGTCCCCAAAATAGAACCCAGTGCAAAACCTGGTACCGATTTAATTTCCAGGCTCACCCAATGAGGGCTAAAAGATCCATCCCAATCTTTCAACCAACATATCAAATATCTGATATTAACTGCCCAATAATAAAATCTAAAATTAGGCAATGCTAATCCACCTTCCTTCTTTGCCTTCTGTAAGTATATTTTACCTAACCTAGGATTTTTATTCTGCCAAATATATGAGGAAATTTTTGAATCAACATTAGTAAAAAAAAAGCTTTTGGAATAAAAATTGGTACCGCTTGAAAAATATATAAGAACTTAGGTAAAATAACCATCTTAATAGTGTTAATTCGACCTATCAGAGATAGAGATAATGGTGACCACTTAGTAAACAAGCATTTAATCTGATCAATTAAGGGTACAAAATTAACCTTAAATAAGTCTTTGTGGTTTTTTGTGATTTTAATCCCTAAGTAAATAAAAGAATCATTAACTGATTTAAAAGGTAAGTTTCCATAAATTGGGACCTGTCTATTTAAAGGAAACAATTCACTCTTATTAAGATTTAACTTATACCCAGAAAAATCACTAAATTGAGCCAACAATGATAAAACTACAGGAATAGATTTCTCTGGATTGGAAATAAATAACAATAAATCATCTGCATACAAAGATAACTTATGAATATCTGTCCCACAATTAATACCAAGAATATTCTGTGATTCTCTGATAGCAATTGCCAAGGGTTCTAAAGCAATATCAAATAATAGTGGACTAAGAGGACAGCCTTGTCTAGTGCCCCGAAATAAACGAAAAAAGGGAGATCTTTGATTATTAGTAAACACCGAGGCTACTGGGGTATGATAAATCAGTTTAATCCAGGAAATGAATGTTGGACTAAAATTAAACTTCTCCAACACATTAAATAAGTATGGCCATTCAACTCTATCAAATGCTTTCTCCGCATCTAATGAAATAACACATTCTGAAATATTATGTGAAGGAGTATACACAATATTCAATAACCTCCTAACATTAAAAAAAGAATAACGATTTTTAATAAAACCGGTTTGATCCTCCGAAATAATTTGGGGTAATACCTTCTCCAACCTGGATGCAAGTAACTTGGAAAAAATCTTGGAATCTACATTCAGTAAGGATATTGGTCTATAGGATGCACAATCAGTAGGGTCTTTATCTTTCTTCAATATTAAAGAAATAGAAGCTCTATAAAAAGATTGTGGCAAATTCCCAATCTAATTGCTTCTTCAAAAACCTTATATAACCAAGGAGAGAGAGTAGCGGAAAAACATTTTTAAAATTCTGCTGTATACCCATCCAGACCAGGTGCTTTCCCTGAATTCATGGAAGAAATAACCCCTTTGATTTCTGCATCAGTCATAGGAGTTTCCAATATTGAAAGATCATCTGGTGATAATCTTGGGAAATTCAATTTCCCAAGAAAATCACACATGGCACTGTAATCCTGAGGAAATTCAGAATGATACAGGGACGTATAAAAATCTTGAAATGATTTATTTATCTCATCATGGTTAATTGTCAAATCCCCATTTTGCTGACGGATCTTAGTAATTTGACGTTTAACCAAAGCATTCTTCAATTGACTAGCTAATAGTTTACCCGATTTATCACTATGTATATAAAAATCAGATCTGGACTTCATCAGTTGATTTTCAATTAAAGATGTAAGTAATAAACTATATTCTGTTTGAAGTTCAACCCTTTGTTTGTAAAGCTCCTTACTAGGAGTAATCAAATATTTCTTGTCAATCTCTGTAATTTTATCAACCAATAAAAGAGCTTCCTTCTTTATGCGTTTTCTCAGACCAACAGAGTAAGAAATAATCTGTCCACGTATATATGCTTTAAAAGTGTCCCAAAGTGTTCGGTAAGAAATATCTTCCATGGAGTTGGTTGAGAAGAAGAAATCAATCTGTTCATTCATAAATTTAATAAAGTCCGGATCTTGCAATAAGGTAGAATCAAACCGCCATTGTCTAGCATTATGAACTGTGTCTGTAAATTTAATAGAAAGTTTTAATGGAGCATGGTCAGAAATAGCTATACTATCATAATAACAACCATTTACCGAAGGAATCAAACAAGAGTCAATACAAAAATAATCAATTCTTGAATAAGAATGATAAACATGTGAGAAAAAAGAAAACTCTTTGTCCTCAGGATGCCGAGATCTCCAAATATCAAAAATTCCATTATCAGTCAAAAAAGAGTTGATACAAGTGGCCGACTTATTGGGTACAGTCTGAGTAGATATAGATTTGTCCATCAAAGGATTTAAACAACAATTAAAATCACCACCCATTATTAACTTATATTCATTTAAATTAGGTAAAGAAGTAAATAAAGACTTAAAAAAATCAGGACAATCCACATTTGGAGCATAAACATTAACCATAGCAACCTTTTTATTAAAAAGTAAACCCGTAATTAACAAAAATCTACCATTCAGATCCGAAAAGATACCATGTTGGACAAATGTAATAGAGGAGTCAATAAAAACTGAAACTCCCTTTACTTTGGCATTCGAATTCGAATGATACTGTTGATCCCACCAAAACCTAAAAAAGCGATAGTTGTCCTCCTTCCTCACATGAGTTTCTTGTACAAAAATGATATGAGCATTAAGTCTTTGGAATACTTTGAAAATCTTCTTTCGTTTAATCGGATGGTTTAACCCATTAGTATTCCAAGAAACAAAATTAATGGTCTGAGCCATAGTTCTAAAATCAACCCTTTGGTATAAAAAGGGTTAACCAAATTACAAACTCATGCCCCCGGAAGAAGAACAAAAATAAAAAGCGGACCCGGAAGTGACGACATCGCGGACATATTTGTAGTTCAAAATCAGCCCAAATGAAAAAACTAAAAAAAACTGATAGAAAAAATATAGAATTAGAAAAAAGACCACCCCCCTCCCACTCAAGAAAGAGAAAAAAAACCAGAGCCAAAAAAAGGCCGGGAAAAAGCAAAAATGAAACTAACACTACCCCCATATCAGCGGAAGACCACTCCATATATAAAGGATATATATTTAAAAAAAACACCCAAACTTTAAAAATTATAATCACTATACTAGAACCAGACTTCTTAATATAATTGGTAGTAGGAAAAAAACAAAGAAAATATGATCACTAAAAACTTATAAATCGGGTTAAAACCCAAACAAACCAAAAAAAAATTTAAACTGTGATAAGGGATGCACTGTAGGGAGAAGACAAGAGAAAAAAAAAGCACCATCTTAAAAAACACCAAAAATGTTTTATCAAAAAACCACCATCTTAGTAAAAAAGTATTCACCTTCGAAGGATTAAAAATACACCTTCGAAGGAACAGAAAATAGTCAGCAATACAGTATAATGGTTAAAGTGTGTAAAACAAAACGATTAATATGTCGAAAGAACACTTTAACTTGAGTATAAAGTGTAGAGTAAACCTACACCAACAACCAGAAACAAAATCTGGTTTGGAAGATCAAAAACCATCTTACACGATCAAAATCACTCATTCATTCGGCCTGAGAGCCCGTAGCAGTAGGGAAGTTCTCATTCAGAAAACTTCTCGCTTCAAATGTAGAAAGAAAAATCCGGCGAGGAGCGTTCGGCGGAGAGATTCTGAGCTTCACAGGGTATAAGAGCGCTGGTTTTAGATTTTTCTCATAACATTCAGACATCAGCGGTTTAAAAAGAAGCCGTGCCCTCATTACCTCACGACTAAAATCTTCTACTAAGTGGAAATTGTGATCTTGAAATTTAACCATTCCTACACGCCGAGCCATACGAATAAGTTGCTCTTTAACATGTACATAATGAAACCAGACAATTACAACCGAAGGTTTAGCTGAAGCACTCAGTGATCGACGCATAATTCTATGCGCCCGATCAAGTAACGGCGGACTGTCTGGAAAAACAGATGGGAACGCTTCCTTTAAAAGTTGAGCAAAATACTCCCTGGGGTCGTCTTTTTCGATACCTTCTGGGAGACCAAGTATACGTAGGTTCTGTCTTCTGGACCGATTCTCAAAGTCGACACTCTTGGCTTTAAGTGTTTCCACCAGTTTAGTAGTCGAAAGTAAGTCCTGTTGCAATTTTTCAATTATCAAATCTCGTTTCCGAGCGTCTTCTTGCAGAGATGCGATAAGAACTTGCTGCTGGTTAATTACTGAATCCGTCCTATCCATATAATCTCGAAAAGCCTTTATATCTTGTTTAAAAATTTGTTGTAGTTCATCAAATTTTCTATCCAAAACCTCCATAAGCAGTTCATAAGTTAACTCAGTGCGTTGCGGATGAGCTTGCTTCTTTCCATTACCGTTCGGGTTACGCCCCGGTTCTCATCCTTTGGATCTAAGAGCCATTTCTGAGGACATATCTTCAAAAATTCACAATAAACTCTTAACGATAAGTCCAAAAAAATAACAAGAATCTTTTGGTGTAGGTAAAAATAAGCTGAATAAGGGTGATCAAAGGTTAAAAAAAGTAAAGGTTATGGAGCGAATCTAAAACAGTACTCACTCCATGAGTGCCTCCCGCTGACCTCGCCCATTCCTTTTATGATGTCAATCCTTCGAGAGTCATTGGGAGTTGATTTCCCCGTTGTAAGCTAAAAACCGTTCTCCCGTGGTAAAGGGCCCACCGATTCCGGGGCAAATGGAAAAGGACGCACGTGGCATTCCCACTGGTTTTTGCTATTACGGGATCGCTAGCGTTTCTTCTGGTGCGTCTGAGGGGCTGTTCCCCCAGACCCTCTTTTTATCCTGACTCACAGGGTCTCAGATGTCAATCAGGGTGGGATGATGCAATCCCTCCACCAACCTCCCCCTCAGTTCATTGCCTGGGGCGTCGATGCATCGTCCAGGATGCAATACACAAGTCCGTCTCCAAGAGACAATAGCCGTTATCCATGGTTCCGCCTTTCGGAGGCCAGGACACATTCCAACTCTTTGTGGATTCTGCATGTCTTTCTCTCATTTCCTGGGTCTCCTGACTCGAATCAATAGCGATCCTGCCATTCTCAAAAAGGAGGGGGCCACGGGCGTAACAGAAAGAAAAAGAAAATAAAATGAAAGGTCCTATCGTAATTAAAACAGTCAAATGTGCACAGGTTGGAACTCAAATCTTCCAAAAGCTGATGTGTTCAATTTACTCTGGCATCAACTCTACTCACCAATCACCGGTAGGATTTCCCTTCTTGGACTCCAACGAATCGAATCTACAGTTGGTTCTCCCGAGCGTCTTCTCTCACCATCCCCTGCCGAAAAAGACCTCAACCCACCTCAGTGTCCGTCATAAAACCTCTCCACCCAGCTTTCTCTAGAACCTTCTCTCAATTCCACCATTCTGAATGGATGACACGACATAATCAGGAACATCACAACCCCTTACCATGAACGGTACCCTAAACACTACCAGCAGAACACACTGCTTCTACAGAAAGCCATTAAATGAAATATTGAAAAATATGCATCCTGGAAATTGCGGATGCATTGGTAATCATTTTCCAATGTTCCTTAGATTCAGGATCTGTTCCTGAGGATTGGAGAATGGCTAATATTATCCCACTTTTTAAGAAAGGAGGGAGGGAGAAAACAGAGAACTATCGTCCTGTCAGCCTAACATCAGTAGTGGGGAAGATGCTAGAGTCCATTATTAAAGATGAAATAGTGGCATATCTAGATAGCAGTGATAGGATTGGGCCGAGTCAGCATGGATTTACCAAGGGTAAATCATGCTTGACTAATCTATTGGAGTTTTTTGAGGATGTAACCAGGAAGTTAGATGGGGGAGATCCAGTGGATGTAGTGTACCTCGATTTTCAGAAGGCATTTGATAAGGTCCCACATAGGAGATTGGTGGGTAAAATCAAAGCTCATGGCATTGGGGGGAAGACATTGACATGGATAGAAAACTGGTTGGCAGATAGAAAGCAAAGGGTAACGGTGAATGGGTGTTTCTCGGAATGGCAGGTGGTGACTAGTGGGGTGCCACAGGGCTCGGTATTGGGACCACAGCTGTTTACCATTTACGTTAACAATTTGGATGAAGGCATAGAAAATAACATCAGCAAATTTGCTGATGATACTAAGCTGGGTGGCAGTGTGACATGTGATGAGGACGTTAGGAGAATTCAGGGTGACTTGGATAGGCTGGGTAAGTGGACAGATACTTGGCAGATGCCGTTTAATGTGAATAAGTGTGAGGTTATCCACCTTGGGAGTAAGAACAGGAAGGCAGATTATTATCTGAATGGTGTAGAGTTAGGTAAGGGAGAAATACAAAGAGATCTAGGAGTCCTTGTTCATCAGTCACTGAAGGTGAATGAGCAAGTGCAGCAGGCAGTGAAGAAGGCTAATGGAATGTTGGCCTTTATTACAAAGGGAATTGAGTACAAGAGCAAGGAAATCCTCTTGCATTTGTACAGAGCCCTGGTGAGACCACACCTGGAGTATTGTGTACAGTTTTGGTCTCCAGGGTTAAGGAAGGACATCCTGGCTGTAGAGGAAGTGCAGCGTAGACTCAGGAGGTTAATTCCTGGGATGTTGGACTGTCTTACGCAGAGAGGTTAGAGAGACTGGGCTTGTACACGCTGGAATTAAGGAGATTGAGAGGGGATCTGATTGAAACATATAAGATTATTAAGGGATTGGACAAGATAGAGGCAGGAAATATGTTCCAGATGCTGGGAGAGTCCAGTACCAGAGGGCATGGTTTGAGAATAAGGGGTAGGTCATTTAGGACAGAGTTAAGGAAAAACTTCTTCTCCCAGAGTTGTGAGGGTCTGGAATGCACTGCCTCGGAAGGCAGTGGAGGCCAATTCTCTGGATGCTTTCAAGAAGGAGCTAGATAGGTATCTTATGGATAGGGGAATCAAGGGATATGGGGACAAGGCAGGAGCCGGGTATTGATAGTAGATGATCAGCCATGATCTCAAAATGGCGGTGCAGGCTCGAAGGGCCGAATGGTCTACTTCTGCACCTATTGTCTATTATCTATAAATATCCTACAACCTTAGCAGAAAAATCATAACCAGAGCATTACATATGTTCACAGCCTTTCTGAAACAGCAGAACAACATTGGCCCTCTTCCAATCCTCTGGTTCCTCTCCTGTCCCTAAGGATGATTTAATTATCTCTGCTAGAGCCCTGGCAATTTCTGCAATTGCCTCCCATAGGGTTCAAAGCAACACCTTGTCAGGCCCTGGGGATTTATCAGAATCAGAATCAGGTTTATTATCACCGGCATGTGACATGAAATCTGTTAACTTAGCAGCAACAGTTCATTGCAATACATAATCTAGTAGAGAGAGTGAGAAAAACTAATAATAATAAATAAAATACACTACAATAAATAAACAAGTAAATCAAATATGTATATTGATTTTTTAAAAATGTGCAGAAACAGAAATACTGTACATTAAAAAAGGTGAGGCAGCATCAATGTCTGTTTCGGAATCGGATGGCAGAGGGGAAGAAGCTGTTCCTGAATCACTGAGTGTGTGCCTTCAGGCTTCAGTACCTCCTACCTGATGGTAACAGTGAGAAAAGGGCATGCCCTGGGTGCTGGAGGTCCTTAATAATGGACACTGCCTTTCTGAGACACCGCTCTCTGAAGATGTCCAGGGTACTTTGTAGGCTAGTTCCCAAGATGGAACTGACTAGGTTGACAACCTTCTGCAGCTTCCTTTGGTCCTATGCAGTAGCCCCTCCACACCGGACAGTGATGCAGCCTGTCAGAATGCTCTCTACAGTATAACTAGAAAAGTGTTTGAGTGTAATTGTTGACATGCCAAATCTCTTCAAACTGGCTGTTGTCTTGTCTTCTTTATAACTACATCGATATGTTGCGACCAGGTTAGATCCTCAGAGATAGAACATAGAACATAGAATAATACAGCACAGTGCAGGCCCTTTGGCCCACAATGTTGTGCCGACCCTGCTTCCCATATAACCCCCAGCTTAAATTCCTCCATATACCTGTCTAGTAGTCTCTTAAACTTCACTAGTGTATCTGCCTCCACCACTGACACAGGCAGTGCATTCCACACACCAACCACTCTCTGAGTGAAAAACCTTCCTCTAATATCCCCCTTGAACTTCCCTCCCCTTATAGAGCTGCATCATTAACTCGCGACTCTTAAACTCTATCCCTCAACTTATTTACTTTGTACCGTACTTATTTACCTTTGCCTTGGAATTTGTCCTTCCAAAGTGTACCACCTCACACTTCTCCAGGTTGAACTCCATCTGCCACTGCTCAGCCCACCTCTGCATCCTATCAATGTCTCTCTGCAATCTTCGACAATCCTCTACACTATCTACAACACCACCAACCTTTGTGTTGTCTGCAAACTTGCTAACCCACCCTTCTACCCCAATATCCAGGTCATTAATAAAAATCACGAAAAGTAGAGGTCCCAGAACAGATCCTTGTGGGACACCACTAGTCACAACCCTCCAATCTGAATGTATTCCCTCCACCATGGCCCTCTGCCTTCTGCAGGCAAGCCAATTCTGAATCCACCTGGCCAAACTTCCCTGGATCCCATGCCTTCTGACTTTCTGAATAAGCCTACCGTGTGGAACCTTGTCAAATGCCTTACTAAAATCCATGTAGATCACATCCACTGCACTACCCTCATCTATATGCCTGGTCATCTCCTCAAATAACTCTATCAGGCTTGTTAGACACAATCTGCCCTTCACAAAGCCATGCTGACTGTCCCTGATCAGACCATGATTCTCTAAATGCCCATAGATCCTATCTCTAAGAATCTTTTCCAACAGCTTTCCCACCATAGACATAAGGCTCACTGGTCTATAATTACCTGGACTATCCCTTCTACCTTTTTTGAACAAGGGGACAACATTCGCCTCCCTCTAATCCTCCGGTACCATTCCCGTGGACAACGAGGACATAAAGATCCTAGCCAGAGGCTCAGCAATCTCTTCCCTCACCTCGTGGAGCAGCCTGGGGAATATTCCGTCAGGGCCCGGGGACTTATCTGTCCTAATGTATTTTAACAACCCCAACCCCTCTTCTCCCTTAATATCAACATGCTCCAGAACATCAACCTCACTCATATTGTCCTCACCGTCATCAAGTTCCCTCTCAGTGGTGAATACCGAAGAGAAGTATTCATTGAGGACCTCGCTCACTTCCACAGCCTCCAGGCACATCTTCCCACCTTTATCTCTAATCGGTCCTACCTTCACTCCTGTCATCCTTTTGTTCTTCACATAATTGAAGAATGCCTTGGGGTTTTCCTTTACCCTATTCGCAAAGGCCTTCTCATGCCCCCTTCTTGCTCTTCTCAGCCCCTCTACCCTATATTCCTCAATTGACCCATCTGATCCTTGCTTCCTAAACCTCATGTATGCTGCCTTCTTCCACCTGACTAGATTTTCCACTTCACTTGTCACCCATGGTTCCCTCACCCTACCATTCTTCATCTTCCTCATCAGGACAAATTTATCCCTAGCATCCTGCAAGAGATCCTTAAACATCGACCACATGTCCATAGTACATTTCCCCGCACCCGCAAGTTCTAGCCTTATAGCCTCATAATTTGCCCTTCCCCAATTAAAAATTTTCCTGTCCTCTCTGATTCTATCCTTTTCCATGATAATGCTAAAGGCCAGGGAGCGGTGGTCACTGTCCCCCAGATGCTCACCCACTGACAGATCTGTGACTTGACCCGGTTCGTTACCTAATACTAGATCTAGTATGGCATTCCCCCTAGTTGGCCTGTCAACATACTGTGACAGGAATCCATCCTGGACACACTTAACAAACTCTGCCCCATCTAAACCCTTGGAACTAATCAGGTGCCAATCAATATTAGGGAAGTTAAAGTCACCCATGATAACAATCCTGTTATTTTTGCACCTTTCCAAAATCTGCCTCCCAATCTGCTCCTCGGTATCTCTGCTGATACCAGTGGTCCTATAGAATAGTTCCAGTAGAGTAACTGCTCCCTTCCTATTCCTGAATTCCACCCATACTGACTCAAAAGAGGATCGTGCTACATTACCCACCCTTTCTGTAGCTGTAATAGTATCCCTGACCAGTAATGCCACCCCTCCTCCCCCTTTCCCCCCTCTCTATCCCTTTTAAAGCACTGAAATCCAGGAATATTCAGAATCCATTCCTGCCCTGGTGCCAGCCAAGTCTCCGTAATGGCCACTACATCATAATTCCATGTATGTATCCAAGCTCTCAGTTCATCACCTTTGTTCCTGATGCTTCTTGCATTGAAGTACACACACTTTAGCCCTTCTACCTTACTACCTTTATACCCTTTATTCTGCTTCTCTTTCCTCAAAGCCTCTCTATATGTTAGGTCTGGCTTTACTCCATGCACTTCTTTCACTGCTCTATCGCTCCGGGTCCCATCCCACTTGCAAATTAGTTTAAACCCTCCCGAACCATGCTAGCAAACCTACCTGCAAGGATATTGCTCCCCCTCGAGTTCGTTCCAACTAAGAAGATTGCCTATGATAAGGGATTATTCCCATCACTTCAATATCCAGCCCGATTAAAATTATTTCCCGAAGATTCGACTCCACGCGTATCTGGGAGTACAGTTAGACAAGAAGCTTGACTGGACTGCCAACACAGATGCCTTGTGCAGGAAGGCACAGAGTCGACTGTACTTCCTAAGAAGGCTGGCGTCATTCAATGTCTGTAGTGAGATGCTGAAGATGTTCTATAGGTCAGTTGTGGAGAGCGCCCTCTTCTTTGTGGTGGCGTGTTGGGGAGGAAGCATTAAGAAGAGGGACGCCTCACGTCTTGATAAGCTGGTAAGGAAGGCGGGCTCTGTCGTGGGCAAAGTACTGGAGAGTTTAACATCGGTAGCTGAACGAAGGGCGCTGAGTAGGCTACGGTCAATTATGGATAACTCTGAACATCCTCTACATAGCACCATCCAGAGACAGAGAAGCAGTTTCAGTGACAGGTTACTATCGATGCAATGCTCCTCAGACAGGATGAAGAGGTCAATACTCCCCAATGCCATTAGGCTTTACAATTCTACCTCAAGGACTTAAGAACTTTTTAAAGCTATTAATGCTTTTTGAGACGGTGATTTAGATGCATATCATATTTTTTTTACTGAGTTAAGTATTGTATGTAATTAGTTTTGCTACAGCAAGTGTATGGGACATTGGAAAAAAAGTTGAATTTCCCCATGGGGATGAATAAAGTATCTATCTATCTATCTATCTTTCTGGACTACGTTAACTCTATTCCGGTTGTAGCTGAGGTTTGAATGGCTTTAGGTCTGCTGAATAATTGTTCTTTCGGAAAGAAGATAAGCTTTGAATCTTTCTGATTTGCTTAAGATGTCCTTTGATCGATGGGCCATTTAAAGAAGATGTGAACTTTTTGATGTGAATGATGAGTGACTTTTCCGAAATCTGTTTGGTCCACTGAGCGAATTAACACAACGGACAGATAGTTTGATTATTTGTTTTTATCCTCCTTTTTTCATTAATTAAGAGATAGTTTTCATAGTTCATAAGGTCTTTTTCTTATAGTTGGGAGTGCTTAGTCGATAGATAAATAGTTTTTTTAAAAAAAAATAGTTTTTCATTGGGCTTGTCAGTTAAATGGACAATGGTGCTGATTTTTCTTCACTAGAGATTACATAGGCATTTTTCTCTTTGTTTAATGTTATTGTTTTGGCATCTTCGGAGATGTTTTTACATTCCCCAGGACTCCGCCTTCCGGACATGTAAAACATAGTTTCTTTCTGTCTGCCTTTAATCTCTCCCTTTTCCGACTCAAACTTTAAAATTTGAACTTTATTCAGTCGGATCTGTAGAGCAACAGTTATAATTATGTCTACCCTAAGAAGCACCAAAAGGAACCCGGACCCAGGCAACAGAAAGCCTAAAAAAGCTGACGAGTTCTCGGAGGAAACCCCTTGGGTGAAGAGATTAGCTGTATCTCAAATCAGCTGTATCGGCACTGAAATAACTCAACTAAAAGAGAAATTTGAGGAAAGAATTGACTCTCTGAGCCTCGATCTTAGTAGAAATGCGGCTGACCTTTCTTCTAGTTTGGAAAAGGCTCAACAACGGTTAATCGTTGATCTGGAAGCTCGGTCGCGTCGGAACAATATCCGAATTGTTGGATTAAAAGAAAAATCAGAACCTGCCGACACACTGGATTATTTTGCCAAAATGTTTCAGTCTCTATTTCCGGAGGCTTGCTCACAACCGCCGGAGACTGAAATGGCTCAAAGACATTATCTAATGTTATGAAGGTTACTCTCGAAATTGTAGGTCTTTTTTTTTAACAAAAAAACACTGTTCCTCCCAACTTAATTATATTGAGTTATATGTCGACTGTAACGAGATTATGTCCAGTAGAGGGAGACAGAGATTACTTTTTTCATTTTTACTTTTTATTCAGGTAGGTGGTGTTTATATTCACTTTTTTATGCTTTCTTTGGGGCTTGCGTCGATTGATATCGACTTATTTCCGGGCTTTGTAGTTTGGGTGGGTTTTTTTCTTTTTTTATCCCCATTATGGAATTCCGGAGTGTACACAAATTATTATTATTATTGTTGTTTATCTCCACCATTTTCAACTACCTTATCCTGACTAACTGTCTAACTATTTTTAGATACAAAGTCTCATGATGATACCTAAACAGTTAAGTGCTTTAAGTTGGAATGTCCGTGGTTGGAATCATCCTATTAAGCGCAAGAAAACATTTAAAACTATTAACCAATTCCAACCTGATATAATTTTGCACAAGAGATGCATATCAGGTTATGTGATAAAAATCGATTTTTAAAATTTTGGAAGGATTCTCAGTTTCATGCACTCTCAGAGTAAAATTAGAGGTGTCTCTATTTTTATTGATTCCAATATTCCTTTTAATCAGGAAGATATTTTAGCTGATATTAATGGTAGATTTTTGATTGTTAAAAGAATAATTTTTAATAGGAAAATGGTTTTGGTTAATATTTATGGACCAAATGTTGATGATCCCTCATTTTTTAAAGATGTTTTTGCTCTGTTATCTGATCTAAATGAATATATGTTATTAATGGGGGTGATTTTAATACTTGTTTAAATCCTTTAATAGATAAGTCATTACCCAAACATCAACTCCCTAATCGTTCTGCATCACTTATTAATTCCTTTTCAATTAATTATGGCTTAATTGAAATTTGGAGGCATATGCATCCTCGTGATAGAGAACACTCTTTTTTTCTCACATGTTCATAATAAATATTCAAGAATCCACTATTTTATAGTTGACCCTCGACTTCTACTTAATGTTCAGAAATGTGAACATGATGCAATTGTTATCTCTGATCATGCCCCTTTAAACCTAATATTTGAACTGAAAGATGTTGCTTCTACCAGACCATTTTGGTGTTTTCCAGAACATTTGTTACAAAGTTCAGAATTTGTTGTGTTTATTGAAACTCAGATAAAAGTTTTTTCTCTTTAATAATACAGGAAATGTCTCAAAGTTAGTAACCTGGGATACATTAAAAGCCTATCTACATGGTCAGATTATTTCGTATGTAGCTAAACTGAAGAAACAGACAAGAATGGAATTAGATAAAATCTCTAAAAAAATTAAAGAATTAGATAACATCAATGCAACCTCTGCAAATGTTGTTTTGTTTAAAAGAAGAGTGGAATTACAATCACAATATAATTTATTATTAACTTATCCTATTGAAGGATATTTGCTTAAATTGAAAAGTCAGTTTCATATTTTTGGGGATAAAAATAATAAGCTCTTAGATTCCCAATTAAGGGCAGCTAGAGCTAAAAGACAAATTTTAAAGATTAGTAGAAATATTGGAGATATAGCAAGTAACCATGAAGACATCAATAATATTTTTCAGGAGTTTTATTCTGATCTTTATAGCTCTCAATTTCCTGCAGATTCCTCCAAAATGAAGGCTTTTTTACATAAGATTAAATTTCCTCAAATTTCTGTTGAAGAACAACAGATGCTTGATGCTCCAATTACTGAGCATGAAATTCAGAAAGTTTTGTTATTAATGCAATCAGGTAAAGCTCCTGGACTTGATGGTTATTTGGTAGGATTTTACAAAAAATTTGAAAGATTACTTTCTCCGTATCTTTTGGAAATATTTCATGGATCTTTTGAGAAGGGTAGTTTACCTTCTTCCTCTTATGAAGCTTCTATTTCCTTAATCCTTAAGAAAGATAAAGATCCTGTTGAATGTTCATCATATAGACCTATTTCGCTATTAAATGTGGATGCAAAAATTCTCTCTAAGATAATGGCTAACCACTTGGAAAATATTTTAACTAAAATCATCTCTATGGATCAAACAGGCTTTATTAAAGGCCATTACTCTTTCTCCAGTGTTCGGAGATTGATGAACATTATATATTCATCATTATCTAAGGAACCCCAATGTGTTATTTCTCTTGACGCAGTAACGGCATTTGATAGAGTTGAGTGGTCATATTTGTTTAAAGTATTAGAAAAATTTGGTTTTGGTAATAATTTCAATAGGTGGATTCCAATGATTTATAAGAATCCTGTTGCCACAGTTATTACTAATAATTTCAGGCCCTCTTTTTTCTCACTTTCACGTGGTACTAGACAGAGATGTCCATTAAGCCCTTTATTACTTAATCTCGTACTGGAGCCTTTGGCCATAACACTCCATGAAGCCAAAAATATTCATGGTATTTCTATGAATGGAACCATACATAAGATTTCTCTTTACGCAGATGATCTTTTGGTTTTTATTTCAAACCCTGAGGAATCAATTCCTAATCTTTTGGAATCACTAAAAGATTTTGGTAAATTTTCAGGATATAAAGTTAACTTGAATAAAAGTGAATTGTTTCCATTATCTGCCCCTGTTTTTATATATAATGATATTCCATTTAGAATTGTTAATTCTTTTAAATATTTAGGTATTATAATTACTAAAAAATATAAAGATCTTTATAAAGCTAATGTAGTTCCTTTAATGGACTCCATGAAACAACTATTCTCTAGATGGAATCGACTTACTCTTTCTTTAATAGGTCATATCCATGCCGTGAAAATTATGATTTTACCTAGATTTTTATATATCTTTAAAAATATACCTATCTTTTTAACTAAAATATTTTTTGATCAGATTGACTCTCTTATTTCGTCCTTTATTTGGAACAATAAGAGACCAAGAATTCATAAGTATCATTTACAAAAATCTAAAAAAAAATGGTGGATTTGCACTTCCTAATTTAAGACTATTATTGGGCTGTTAATATCAGACAATTATGTTTTTGGCTATATTGACTCAACAGGAACCAAAACCAGTTTGGGTTGATTTGGAATTAAAAGCTGTTAAACAATTTCATTTAACTTCAATACTAGGAGCTCCATTACCTTTTCAACTCTCTAAAATTCCAAATTTAAATCTTTACCCTGTTATTAAACAGTCCTTATGGATTTTGTTTCAGTTTTGCAATTTTTAACATTTTAAACAACTTAAATTGTCTAGTTCTTTATATTGAAATTTTTTTATTTAAACCTTCAATAACCATTTTTCTCCTATGGAGAAATAAAGGGATCCATTCTTTTACAGATTTATTTTGTGATGGTCAATTGATGACTTTTGAAGAGTTAATTAGCAAATATTCTCTCGCTCATACACACTTTCTGCAATATCTTCAGATTAGACATTTCTTACAACAATTCTTATCTAAGTTTCCATATTTGCAAGAATCTGATTTGTTGGATACCATTTTGAATTTGAATCCTTTAGTAAGAGGTTCCATTGGTAGAATTTATAATTTATTTTTACTACAAAAAGAGAACCTCTCACTAAAGATTAAACAAGATTGGGAGAGAGAACTTAATATGACCTTAGTGTTTCTCCCTATAGATGCTGCCTGGCCTGCTGCGTTCCACCAGCATTTTGTGTATGTTGCTTAATATGACCTTTGTTAATGAGGATTGGTTGCACGTTTTGAAAAAGGTAAACTCTTCTTCGATATGTGCCAATCACTGTTTAATTCATTTTAAAATTGTTCACCGTTATTATTTAACAAAGGAGAGACTATCCAAAATATTTCCTAGCATAGACAATTACTGTGATAAATGTAAAACTGAAGTAGCTACTTTGTCACATATGTTCTGGTCATGTTCTTCATTAAAACCTTTTTGGAAATCTTTATTTTCTACAATTTCGAAAGCACTGAAAATTAATTTACAACCTAATACATTGACTGTTCTACAGTATTTGGAATAGTTCCGCATCATATTCAGGGTATTAAAACTTCAGACCAACATGTAATTACATTTGTTAAATTGTTGGCAAGAAGGGCTATTTTATTAAAATGGAAAGATACCTCTGTCCCTACATTAATTGAATGGTTTTTTCAAGTAATGTTATGTCTCAGTTTAGAAAAAATTAGAAGTAGAACTTTTGATTCTCGATTCAATATTGAGAGAAGATGGGGCTCTTTTGTCAAATATTATCATTTAATTTGAATTAATTTATATGGTTTCCTTCCAGTCTTATTCTATATAAACATGACCTGGCAGTTGATGATTCTTTCTCTTTATATATATGGATGATGGTAAGATGTATTTCTCTGGGGGTTGATTCCTAATGGGTTTTTTTTCCACTTTTTTGCAGTTAGTATTTTTTTTAGTTAGTTGGGGTTCTCTTTTTTCCCTTTTTTTCCTTATATAATTTTTTTTTCATTTTCATATATTACGATTAGCTTTTTCTCTCTTCAGTTTTATTAACCATATAACCATGTAACAATTACAGCACGGAAACAGGTCATCTTGGCCCTTCTAGTCCATGCTGAACACTTACTCTCACCTAGTCCCACTGACCCGCACTCAGCCCATAACCCTCCATTCCTTTCCTGTCCATATACCTATCCAATTTTACTTTAAATGACAATACCAAACCTGCCTCTACCACTTCTACTGGAAGCTCGTTCCACACAGCTGCCACTCTCTGAGTAAAGAAATTCCCCCTCATGTTACCCATAAACTTTTGCCCCCTAACTCTCAAATCATGTCATCTTGTTTGAATCTCCCTTACTCTCAATGGAAAAAGCCTATCTACGTCAACTCGATCTATCCCCCTCATAGTTTTAAATACCTCTATCAAGTCCCCCCTCAACCTTCTACACTTCAAAGAATAAATACCTAACTTGTTCAGCCTTTCCCTGTAACTTAGGTGCTGAAACCCAGGTAACATTCTAGTAAATCTCCTCTGTACTCTCTCTATTTTGTTGACATATTTCCTATAATTCAGTGACCAGAACTGTACACAATACCCCAAATTCGGCCTTACCAATGCCTTGTACAACTTTAACATTACATCCCAACTCCTATACTCAATGCTCTGATTTATAAAGGCCAACATACCAAAAGCTTTCTTCACCACCCTATCCACATGAGATTCCACCTTCAGGGAACTATGCACCATTATTTCTAGATCACTCTGTTCTACTGCATTCTTCAATGCCCTACCATTTATCATGTATGTCCTATTTGAATTATTCCTACCAAAATGTAGCACCTCACACTTATCAGCATTAAACTCCATCTGCCATCGCTCAGCCCACTCTTCTAACTGGCCTAAATCTCTCTGCAAGCTTTGAAAACCTACTTCATTATCCACAACGCCACCTACCTTAGTATCATCTGCATACTTACTAATCCAATTTACCACTCCATCATCCAGATCATAAATGTATATGACAAACGACATTGGACCCAGTACAGATCCCTGAGGCACACCACTAGTCACCGGCCTCCAATCTGACAAACAGTTAGTCACCACTACTCTCTGGCATCTCCCATCCAGCCACTGTTGAATCCATTTTACTACTTCAATATTAATACCTAACGATTGAACCTTCCTATCTAATCTTACGTGCAGAACATTGTCAAATGCCTTACTGAAGTCCATATAGACAACATCCACAGCTTTACCCTCATCAACTTTCCTCGTACCCTCTTCAAAAAATTCAATAAGATTTGTCAAACATGACCTTCCACGCACAAATCCATGTTGACTGTTCCTAATCAGACCCTGTCTATCCAGATAATTATATATACCATCTCTAAGAATACTTTCCATTAATTTACCCACCACTGACGTCAAACTGACAGGTCTATAATTGCTAGGTTTACTCTTAGAACCCTTTTTAAACAATGGAACCACATGAGCAATTCGCCAATCCTCCGGCACCATCCCCGTTTCTAATGACATTTGAAATATTTCTGTCAGAGCCCCTGCTATTTCTACACTAACTTCCCTCAAGGTCCTAGGGAATATCCTGTCAGGACCTGGAGATTTATTCACTTTTATATTCCTTAAAAGCGCCAGTACTTCCTCCTCTTTAATCGTCATAGCTTCCATAACTTCCCTACTTGTTTCCCTTACCTAACACAATTCAATATTGTTCTCCTTAGTGAATACCGAAGAAAACAAATTGTTCAAAATCTCCCCCATCTCTTTCGGCTCCACACATAGCTGTCCACTCTGATTCTCTAAGGGACCAATTTTATTCCTCACCATCTTTTTGCGATTAATATAACTGTAGAAACCCTTCGGATTTATTTTCACCTTACTTGCCAAAGCAACCTCGTATTTTTTGTTAGCTTTTCTAATTTCTTTCTTAAGATTCTTCTTACATTCTTTATATTCCTCGAGCACCTCATTTACTCCATGCTGCCTATATTTATTGTAGATATCTCTCTTTTTCCTAACCAAGTTTCCAATATCCCTTGAAAACCATGGCTCTCTCAAACTTTTAACCTTTCCTTTCAACCTAACAGGAACATAAAGATTCTGTACCCTCAAAATTTCTCCTTTAAATGACCTCCATTTCTCTATTACATCCTTCCCATAAAACAAGTTGTCTCAATCCACTCCTTCTAAATCCTTTCGCATCTCCTCAAAGTTAGCCTTTCTCCAATCAAAAATCTCAACCCTGGGTCCAGTCAACATATTGCAACATATAAGATTATTAAGGGATTGGACAAGATAGAGGCAGGAAATATGTTCCAGATGCTGGGAGAGTCCAGTACTAGAGGACATGATTTGAGAATAAGGGGTAGGTCATTTAGGACAGAGTTAAGGAAAAACTTCTTCTCCCAGAGAGTTGTGGGGGTCTGGAATGCACTGCCTCAGAAGGCAGTGGAGGCCAATTCTCTAGATGCTTTCAAGAAGGAGCTAGATAGGTATCTTATGGATAGGGGAATCAAGGGATATGGGGACAAGGCAGGAACTGGGTATTGATAGTAGATGATCAGCCATGATCTCAGAATGGTGGTGCAGGCTCGAAGGGCCGAATGATCTACTTCTGCACCTATTGTCTATTGTCTATTGTCAGACCTAACCTGCTCCATAATTATATTGTGATGACTGGACCCGAAGTGCTCCCCAACACATACCACCGTCACCTGACCTATCTCATTCCCTAACAGAAGATCCAACACTGCCCCTTCTCTAGTCGGTACCTCTATGTATTGCTGCAAAAAACTATCCTGCACACATTTTACAAACTCTAAACCATCCATCCCTTTTACAGTATGGGCTTCCCAGTCTATGTGTGGAAAATTAAAATCTCCCACAATCACAACCCTGTGCTTACTACAAATATCTGCTATCTCCTTACAAATTTGTTCCTCCAATTCTCGCTCCCCATTAGGTGGTCTATAATACACCCCTATATGTATTACTACACCCTTCCCCTTCCTCAATTCCACCCAAATAGTCTCCCTAGACGAGCTCTCTAATCTATCCTGCCAAAGCACCGCTGTAATATTTTCTCTGACAAGCAATGCAACACCTCCTTCTCTTGCCCCTCTGATTCTATCACACCTGAAACAACAAAATCCAGGAATATTTAGTTGCCAATCACACCCCTCCTGCAACCACGTTTCACTAATAGCTACAACATCATATTTCCAGGTATCAATCCATGCTCTAAGCTCATCCACCTTTCTTACAATGCTCCTAGCATTAAAATAAATGCATTTAAGAAATTCTCCACCTCTTCCTCTCTGTTTATCTCTAACAGTACAAACAACTTTACTGTCTTCTTTTTCTTCCTTCTCCCATACATCTGTTCCTATACTCTGGTTCCCCTCCCCCCCTCATATCTAGTTTAAATCCTCTGGAGCCTCTCTAGCAAACCTACCTGCAAGAATACTTGTCCCCCTCCAGTTCAGATGTAAACCGTCCCACCGGAACAGGTCCCACCTTCCCTGGAAAACTGCCCAATTATCTATAAATCTGAAGCCCTCCCTCCTGCACCATGTCTTCAGCCACGTGTTGATCTGCACTATCTTACTATTTCTAAACCCACCTGCATGTGGCACTGGTAGCAATCCTGAGATTGCTATCCTGGAGGTCCTGTCCTTTAACTTGGCACCTAGCTCCCTAAACTCACCTTTCAGGACCTCCTCACTCTTCCTACCCACGTCATTGGTCCCTACATGGACCACGACATCCGGCTGCTCACCCTCCCTCTTGAGAATACTGAGAACTCGATCCGAGATATCGCGGACCCTGACACCAGGGAGGCAACAGACCATCTGGGATTCTCGATCTCTTCCACAGAACCTCTTATCTGTCCCCTTAATTATTGAAACCCCTATCACTACTGCTCTCCTTTTTTCCCTCCTTCCCTTCTGAGCTGAGGGTCCAGTCTCGGTGCCAGAGATGCAACCACTGCAACTTGTCCCAGGTAGGTCATCCCCACCAACAGTATCCAAAATGGTATACTTATCATTGATGGGAATGGCCACAGGGGTGCTCTGCTCTTCCTGTCTATTCCCCTTCCCTCTCCTGACAGTCAGCCAACTACCTGTCTCCTGTCTCCTAGGGGTGACTATCTCCCTGAAACTCTTGTCTATTTCTGCCTCTGCCTCCTGAATGATCCGAAGTTCATCCAGCTCCAGCTCCAGTTCCCTAACACGGTTTGTCAGGAGCTGCAGCTGGATGCACCTTTTGCAGGTGTTGTCATCAGGGACAATTGTGCTCGCCCTGACTTCCCACATACTGCAAACGGAGCACTCAACTGCCCTAACTGCTGCCTCCATTACCTGCTTCTAAGCTAATTTTCTAAGATTAATTAAAGGAGCTTACCCGGCTTTACCTCAGCTGGAGTGAAGCTCGTACTCAGCCTCTGCTCGCTTTTTAAATCCCCCCGCTGATCTCAGAGGCTGACTTTCACGCGCTTGTGCAGTTGTGCCCCGTTCAAACTTCGCCTCTGCCTGTTGCAAAGCCGTCCCACTCTGTCTCAGTCCACTCCGACGATGGCCGCTACGATGATAGCTGCTGTATATGGTGGTCTTCCTTTTTAAACCTTTGGTGTGCTACATCACGCGCCTGTGCAGTCTAGCCTCTTTGCCGCGATCAGTTTTAAAAAAAACAGCTTCTCTCCGAGCTTCTTTTACCTCTTCCCTCTCCGCCTCTTGCTGCGATTTAAATAATCAAATTGTATATATATCAATTTGTTGAAGTTTTGTATCATTTTATAGCTGTAGAAGATTATGTACCAATAAAAATATTCTAAAAATGAAAAAATGAAAAAATATTAAGGATTAAGTATAAACATTTCTTTCTCTGAACTTTTATGTTGGATATGGGGAGCGAGATGTTGTAGAGAAAAACTGAACAAAGCTGGCCTTTCGGCTCATGTTGTTTACCTTTCAATCTACTTCATGATTAATCAAATGCTTTTGTCCTGCAGAGAATTCTATTTGTCTTTTACTATGAGCCTATTTAGGAGTTTCTTGAATGTCCTTGTTGTGTCTGTCTCTATGACTACCCATGGCAGATCTTACCATGTACCCACTGGTCTAGGAAAAAAAAGCATCTCTGAGATCCCTATACTTTCTTCTGATCATTGTAAAATTATACCCTCTTGTATTAACCATTTCAGCTGGGAATCTGTTCCATGTTTTAATGATTACCCAGCCTCACCAGTGTCCATTGTTCCAGTACAATAATGCTCTGTAAAGTAATGGAAGGCATTAAAGTAAATTGATATTTAAATTGCATATATATCAGTTAGAGGTAAGGCCTGTAAGTGGGCAGAAGAAACAGTTAACATGACTTGATATGGTGGTGTGTTGCTCCTATATTTAGCAAAATACTTTTTTCCTTTGCAGGGCTTTTCTATTTTGGGGCCGTATGTTGTTTTTTTTTGTAACTGGGGGGAGGAATTAAGGAAAGCTTTTTAAAACCACTATTATAAAATCGGCAGCTTGCAGAGTCTCTCTTTTTTAATCTATCTGGATGAATTTCGGCTTTTTTTGCCAAATTTCAGGCTTTTTGGGGTGGTGGGAGGATTGGGGTTAATTTTGATTTATAGGATTAATTGTAAGAGTAATTGTAGTTTCCTTTTTTGTATTTTTTCCCATTACGGAGTTCCGGAGCATGCATATTTCGTATATGGTTATACGTATCACCGCCAGTTTTGATTAGCCCGCGCTGGTATGCGTGTATTTATATGTTAAATAACATAAATATTTTTATGGCAATTAAACAGATAAACATTATAAGTTGGATTGTACTTGGTTAGAATCATCCTATTAAGCGAAAGAAGACTTTTAAAATCATTAATTGATTCCAACCCAATATAATTTTTGCTCAAGAAACATATATCAAAACGGGCAATCAAAATAGATTTTTTTAAATGTGGAAGGGCCTTCAATTTCACACTACTTGTCAAAATAAAACAAAGGGAGTATCTTTTTATTAAATCTAAAATTTTATTTATCCAAGAAGACATTGTTTCAGATATTAATGGTAGATTTTTAATTGTTAAAGGAACAACTTGTAATAGAAAATTGTTCTGGTTAATTTATATGGACCTAATGTAGATGATCCTTTTTTAAGAGATGTATTTGCTTTATTGCTAGATTTAAATGAATATATGTTGTTAATGAGTGGTGATTTCAACTGTTGTTTAAATCCTTTGATTGACAAGAGTTCAACCAATCAGCAGCTTCCAAGTTGTTCTGCATCACGTATTAACTCTTTTTTAATTGATTTTGGCCTGGTTGAAATTTGGAGACATTTACATCCTAATGATAGACATTATTCTTTTTTCTCACATGTTTACAAAAAATATTTGAGAGTCAATTATTTTATAGCTGATCCCTGATTTTTGTCCAAAGTTCAGAAATGTGAATATGATGCTATAGCTATCTTGGATCATGAGCCTTTAAGCTTAGCTTTTGAAATGAATGATGTCATTACTGCAAATTTACCTTGGTGTTGTCCAGAAAATTTATTACAAAGTCTGGACTTTGTCAAATTTATTGAGACTCAGATAAAATATTTTTTTCTTTTTAATAATATGGGAGATTTGTCAAAATTGATTATATGGGATACATTTAAAGCATATTTGCGTGGTCAGATAATCCCTTATTCAGCTAAGCTTAACAGACAAAAACAGAGTTAGATAAGATTTCCAAACAAATTATAGACTTGGATAATATTTATGCAATCTCTCCTAACATTGATTTATTTAAACAAAGAGCTGAACTCCAATCACAATATAATTTATAATTAATTTATCCTATTGAAAGAAATTTGCTTAAATTGAAAAGTCAATTTTATGTGTTTGGAGATAAAAATAATAAGCTATTAGCATCTCAATTAAAAGCAGCTAGAGCTAAAAGACAAATTTTAAAAATTCATAAGGGAGATGGTAGTTTAGCATTAATTATGAACATGTTAATAAAATATTTCAAGATTTTTATATTGAACTTTATAAATCTCAGTTTCCAGTTGATTCTTCTAAAATGAATGCCTTTTTACAAAAGATTGATTTTCCTCGAATTTGTGTTGAAGATCAACAAACTCTTGATGCTCTTATTACTGAAAGTGAAATTCAGAAAGCTATTTTTTCAATGCAATCTGGTAAAGCTCCCGGACTGGATGGTTATTCTGTAGGATTTTATTAAAAATTTGAAAAATTGCTCTCTTCATATATGTTGGAAATGTTTAAAGATTCTTTTTAATAGATTTACCTCCCACATTTTATGAAGCTTCTATTTCTTTAATTCTTAAGAAAGATAAAGACTCTACTGACTATGCTTCATATTGAAATACTGACTATTTCATTATTAAATGTGGATGCTAAAATTCTGTCAAAAATAATGGTGAATCGGCTGGAGAATTTTCTAGCTGAAATGATCTCTCAAGACCAAACAGGTTTTGTAAAGGGCTGTTATTCCTTTTCAAATGTTCAGAGACTGTTGAATGTTATATATTCATCTTTTTCTAAGACTCCCCAATGTGTTGTCTTTCCTGATGCTGAAAAGGCATTTGACAGAGTTGAATGGAAATACTTATTAAATGTTTTGGAGAAATTTGTCTTTGGTATTAATTTTAATAAGTGGATTAGAATGACATATAAAAACCCTTTTGCTACTGTTATTACTAATAATTGCAGATCTCCTTTTTCTCAGCTTTCATGGGGTATGAGACAAGGATGTCCATTAAATAACACGAGTGAATCTGCAGATGCTGGAGATAAATAAAAACACAAAATGCTGGCAGAACCCAGCAGGCCAGACAGCATCTATGGGAGAAGGTAGTGACAACGTTTCAGGCCGAAACCCTTCATCAGGATGAAGGTTTTCAGGCTGAAACTCTCCTGATGAAGGGTTTTGGCCTGAAACGTTGTCACTACCTCCTCCCATAGATGCTGTCTGGGCTGCTGAGTTCTGCCAGCATTTTGTGTTTTTATATGTCTGTTAAGTCCTTTGTTATTTAATTTGGTGCTGGAACCCTTGGCTATTGCACTTTGTGAAGCTAAAGATATTCATGGAATTTTCATAAATGGAATTGTTCATAAGATCTCCCTTTATGCTGATGATCTCTCAGTTTATATTTCGAATCCTGAAGAATCCATTCCTAGTTTATTGAAATTATTAAATGATTTTGGAAAGTTTTTGGGATATAAACTAAACCTTCATAAAAGTGAATTATTTCCCCTAAACGATTCTGCTTCTCTATATGATGACATTCCTTTTATAATTACAGCCTCATTTAAATATTTAGGTATTATTATTACTAAAAATCATAAAGGCCTTTATAAAGATAATTTGGTTCCTTTAGTGGATTTTGTGAAGCATTTATTTTGTAGATGGAATCCACTTACATTTTCATTAGCCGGCTGAATTCATGCAGTTAAAATGATGATTTTACCAAAATTTTTATATGTATTTCAAAATATCCCTTTTTTTAAACTAAGAAGTTTTTTGGTCAGCTTGACTCTACTATTTCATCTTTTGTTTGGAATAATAAAAAACCAAGAATTGGTAAATATCATTTACAAAAATTTAAAAAAGATGGAGGTCTTGCTTTGCCTAATTTAAGAATGTATTATCGAGCTGTTAATATATGTTATATGTGTGTTTGGTTATATTGGGCTGATAGAAATGAATGATCACCTTGGGCTGATTTGGAATTGAATGCTGTGAAACAGTTTCACTTAACCTCATTATTAGGAGCTTCTCTACTCGTACAACTGACTAAAATTACTAATTTAATTTTAATTACTAATTTAATATCCTTTCATTAAGCAGTCATTATGAATTTGGTTCCAGTTTTGTATTTTTTTTTAATCTCAAAAAATTTAAACTTTTTAGTTTAATTTATTGAAATTATTGTAGCGCTGAAATAATGACACGCAGTCAGTAAGTTGTTTTGAGACTAGTTTATTCAAATTTCGCGGCGCTGGCATTTAATCCCTAGTGCCCGCCCTCTCTGGGCGGAAATGACATCAGAGGTGCATTACCAAAGTATCTCCCCGCGCGCTGGCTATTTGTGAGCTGGTTCGCCTGCGCAGAAAGTGGGTCGCCACATTATTTATTTAAACCCTCATTACGTGATCCTTCCTTTCTTCTTTGGAGGAATAAAGGAGTTTATTCCTTCAACGATCTGTTCCAAGATGGCTGATTGATGACTTTTGAGAAATTAGTAACTAAATACTCTCTCATATTCACATTTCCTGCAATATCTTCAGGTCAGACACTTCTTGCAAAAATACTTAAGTAATTTTCCATATATACAAGATTCTGACCTGTTAGATATTATTTTAAAATGAATCCTCCAGTGAAGGGTTTTATTGGGAAAATTTATAATTTATTGTTACAACAGCACAATTACCCTTCACTTAAGATTAAACAAGATTGGGAGAGAGAGAGCTTAACATGACCCTGATAACAGAAGATTGGTTGCGGATTTTGTAGTTGGTTAACTCTTATTTGATTTGTGCGAGTCACTCTTTAATTCAATTTAAAATTGTACATTGTTACTATTTGACAAAGGAGAGACTGTCTAAAATGTTTCCTAATGTTGATAGTCAGTGTGACTGATGTAAAACCGAGACAGCTACATTGACACATATGTTTTGGTCGTGTTCTGTACGGAAACATTTTTGGAAGTCTATTTTCTCCACAATTTCTAAAGTTTTAAAGATTAATTTATAACCTAATAAATTGAGTTTTATTTGGTATAATCACTCAATATATTCATGGTATTTCTCCATCAGACCAACATGTAATTGCATTTGTTACATTATTGACCAGAAGGGCTATTTTGTTGAAATGGAAAGATGCTTCTGCTCCTACTTTGATACAATGGTTTTCTCAGGTGATGTTATGTCTTAGTTTGGAGAAAATCAGAAGTCGAACTTTTGATCCTCGATTTGATTTTGAGAAAAGGTGGGGTTCATTCGCCCGCTCCAATCATCTGATTTGAGTTAATTAATATGGTTTCCTTCCAATTTTTCTTTAAATGGATTTGAGCTGGCGGATTGATGTTTTTTTCTATGGAAGCTTGTATGATGTCTTGCTCCGGGGTTGTGTTCCCAATGGGTTTTATTATTTCAGTCAGTAGGGGTTTTTTAAGTTAGTAGGGGTTCTTTTTTATCCTTCTTTATTTCAAAAAATATTCTTAACACTTTATTTTTTGTTATAATTATTGATTTATTGCTTAGCTTTGTTAATAAAGTATCTATCTATCTATCAGTTATTTGCTAATTTAATTCTTTATTGTACATAATGACATATTGACTTAATGTATCTTTTTCTTGTTAATCTTCAATAATAATTAATAAAAAAGATTTTAAAATGAAGGATTCCGTCCTGGATACACTTAATAAACTCTGTCCCGTCTAAACCTTTGGAACTAATCAGGTGCCAATCAATATTAGGGAAGTTAAAGTCACCCATGATAACAATCCTGTTATTTTTGCACCTTTCCAAAATCTGCCTCCCAATCTGCTCCTCGGTATCTCTGCTGCTACCAGGGGGCCTATAGAATACCCCCAGTAGAGTAACTGCTCCCTTCCTGTTCCTGACTTCCACCCATACTGACTCAAAAGAGGATCCTACTACATTACCCACCCTTTCTGTAGCTGTAATAGTATCCCTGACCAGTAATGCCACCCCTCCTCCCCTTTCCCCCCCTCTCTATCCCTTTTAAAGCACTGAAATCCAGGAATATTCAGAATCTATTCCGGCCCTGGTGCCAGCCAAGTCTCTGTAATGGCCACTACATCATAATTCCATGTATGTATCCAAGCTCTCAGTTCATCACCTTTGTTCCTGATGCTTCTTGCATTGAAGTACACACACTTTAAGCCCTTCTTCCTTACCACCTTTACACACTTTATTCTGCTTCTCTTTCCTCAAAGCCTCTTTATATGTTAGATCTGGCTTTACTCCATGCACTATACTTGCAGTTCTCCCATGACCTTTATCCTCCTCCACCTCACTATCTGCTCTAACACTCTGGTTCCCCTCCCCCTGCAAATCTAGTTTAAACCCCCCGGAGCAGCACTAGCAAACCTTCCCGCAAGGATGTTAGTCCCCCTGCAGTTCAGGTGCAACCCATCCCGTCAGAACAGGTCACACCTTCCCTGGAACAAGGCCCAATTGTCCAGAAACATGAAGCCCTCCCTCCTGCACCAACTCCTTAGCCACGTATTTAGCTGCATTATCTTCCTATTTCTAGCCTCACTAACACGTGGCACTGGTGGCAATCCTGAGATTGCAACCCTGGAGGTCCTGTCCTTCAACTTTGCACCTAACTCCCTAAACTCTCTTTGCAGGACCTCCTCCTTCTTCCTATCCACGTCATTGGTCCCTACATGGACCACGACATCTGGCTGCTCACCCTCCCTCTTGAGAATACTGAGAACTGGATCTGAGATATCGCGGACCGTGGCACCTGGGAGGCAACAGACCATCCGGGATTCACGATCTCTTCCACAGAACCTTTTATCTGTCCCCCTAACTATCGAATCCCCTATCACTACTGCTCTCCTCTTTTCCCTCCTTCCCTTCTGAGCTGAGGGTCCAGTCTCGGTGCCAGAGACGCAACCACTGCAACTTGTCCCTGGTAGGTCGTCCCCACCAACAGTATCCAAAACGCTTCATCAGGAGTCCTGATGAAGGGTTTTCGCCCGAAATGTCGTCACTACCTCCTCCCATAGATACTGTCTGGCCTGCTGGGTTCTGCCAGCATTTTGTGTTTTTATTTATTTCCAGCATCTGCAGATTCACTCGTGTATCCAAAACGGTATACTTATTGTTGATGGGAACGGCCGCAGGGGTGCTCTGCTCATTCTGTCTATTCCCCTTCCCCCTCCTGACAGATCTTGACGCCCAGGAAATTGAAACCGCTCACTCTCTCCCCTTTTGATCCCTCTATGACGATTGGCATGTGTTCCTTCGTCTTACCCTTCCTGAAGTCCACAATCAGCTCTTTCATCTTACTGATGTTGAGTGCCAGGTTGTTGCTGCGGCACCATTCCACTAGTTGGCATATCTCACTCCTGTACGCCCTCTCGTCACCACCTGAGATTCTACCAACAATGGTTGTGTCATCAGCAAATTTATAGATGGTATTTGAGCTATGCCTCGCCACACAGTTGTGGGTATAGAGAGAGTAGAGCAGTGGGCTAAGCACACACCCCTGAGGTGCTCCAGTGTTGTCGTCAGCGAGGAGGAGATGTTATCACCAATCCGCACATTCTGTGGAATTCTGGTTAGGAAGTCGAGGATCCAGTTGCAGAGGGAGGTACAGGGACCTAGGTTCTGCAACTTCTCAATCAGGATTGTGGGAATGATGGTATTAAATGCTGAGCTGTAGTCAATGAACAGCATCCTGACGTGGGTGTTTGTGTTGTCCAGGTGGTCTAAAGCTGTGTGGAGAGCCATTGAGATTGCGTCTGCCGTTGACCTTTTGTGGCGGTAGGCAAATTGCAGCCTCTCAAAGCATTTCATCACTGTCGATGCGAGTGCTACTGGGCGATAGTCATTAAGGCAGCTCACATTATTCTTCTTAGGCACTGGTATAATTGTTGCCTTTTTGAAGCAAGTGAGAACTTCTGCCCGTAGCAGCGAGAGGGTGAAAATGACCTTGAATACTCCCGCTGGTTGGTTGGCACAGGTTTTCAGAGCCTTACCAGGTACTCCATTGGGACCTTGCCTTGCAAGAGTTCACTCTCTTTAAAGACAGCCCTACATCGGCCTCTGAGACAGAGATCACAGGACCATCAGGTGCAGCAGGGATCTTCACAGCTGTAGTTGTATTCTCCCTTTCAAGACATGCATAGAAGGCGTTGAGTTCATCTGGTAGTGAAGCATCGCTGCCATTCGTACTATTGGGTTTCGCTTTGTAGGAAGTAATGTCTTGCAGACCCTGCCAGAGTTGCTGTGCATCTGATATCGCCTCCAACCTCGTTCTAAATTGTCTCTTCACCCTTGAAATAGAGCTCTGCAAATTATACCTGGTTTTCTGGTACAGGCCTGGGTTGCCGGACTTGAATGCCACAGATCTACCCCTCAGCAGACGACGTACCTCCTGGTTCATCCACGGCTTTTGGTTGGGAATGCACAGTAAGTCTTTGTAGGCACACACTCATCCACACAGGTTTTAATGAAGTCGGTAACAACTGCAGAATACTCATCCAGATTCAAAGATGAATCCCTGAATACAGTCTAGTCCATCGATTCAAAGCAGTCCTGTAGACGCTCCTGTGCTTCCCTTGTCCAAACCTTCTTGATCCTCGCTACTGGTGCTGCAGTCTTCAGTCTCTGCCTGTACTCCTGGAGTAGAAGTACAGCCAGGTGATCAGACTTACATCCCGATTTGCCTCAGGGCAGCAAGCAACATTGTTTCTGTAATCTGTACAGAGTCCATGAAGTTGCTGCTGCTTTGCCTCACGTCTATAGACTCTGTGTCCATCTCCTGAGTGAATACAAATGCAAATTGCATTTAAGATCTCCCTCATCTCTTTGGGTCCACACATGGATTATCATTCTGATCTTCCCAAGGACCAATTTTGTCACTTGCAATCCTTTTGCTCTAATGTAACTGTGGAATCCCTGAGGATTCTCCTTCGCCTTGACTGCTGGACCACCTTCACGTCTTCTTTAGGCCCTCCCGATTTCTTTCTTTCGTGGTGTCTTGCCTTTCTTTTAATCCACATACTCAATAACTTATCCTCAGAGCTGCCTGTGGCAATGAATTCCATAGATACATCACCCTCTGGCTAAAGAAATTCCTCCTCATCACTGTCCTATTGTGAGGCTGTGTCCCCTGGTCTTAGACTCCCCCACTATAGCAAATATCCTACCATGTCAACTCTAGGCTTTTCAATATCTGATAAATTTCAATGAGATCCCTTTATTCTCCCAAACTCCAGCAAATACAGGCCCAGAGCCATCAACGCTCCTCGTGCATTAACCCATTCATTCCTGGAATCATTCTTGCGAACCTCCTCTGAACACTTTCTGATGCCAGCACATCGCTTTGCAGATAAAGGGCCTAGAACTTCTCACATTACTCCAAGTACCATCTGACCAACGTCTTATAAAGCTTCAGCATTACATCTTGTTTTTATATAGTAGTCCTCTCAAAATGAATGCTAACATTTCCTTTGCCTTCCTTACCACTGACCCAACCTGCAGGTTTATCTTTGGGGAATCATTGCTGACGACATCGGCCACTGAATTGGTGTGTTTCATCCGCCTTTGCTGAGCTTGTCAATTTCATCAACTTTGCCTCCAACCTCCACCCCGCTGTACAGCAGCAAGGACCTGGGATCCATTCCCGCTGCTGCTTGTACCTTCTCCCCATGACCGTACGGATTTCCTCTGGATGCCCGGTTTCCCCTGTACCAGTCAGCAGGTTAGTTGGTCATTGTAAGTTGTTCTGAGATGAGGCTGAAATGAAACTCTGGGGTTGCTGGCCGGTGCAGCTCGAAGGCTCCAAGCTGTATCTCAGTTAAATAAACTGACCAATTCCTACCCTGTCTCCTGTAAAAATCCTATTCTCTTCTCTCAGTTCCTTCATCTCTGCTGCAACCATTCCCAGGATGAGATTCTCTTTTCCAGGTCAACAGTAATGTCTTCCTTTTTCAAAAAAAATCACGGTTTCACTTCTTCCACATTGATGCGGTCTAACCAGCACCACCTCTGTTTTCCAGATATCTGCACTCACCCCATCCTCCCACTGCTATAACAGTGATAGAGTTCATCTTGTTCCCGCCTACCACCCCATGAGGCTCCGCATCCAACACGTCATTCTCTGCAGCTTCCGCCATCTCCAGAGGGATTCTACCACCAAACACAACTTTACTTCCCTCCTCCTGATCTCCACTTTCCGCGAGGATCAGTCCCTCAGTGGTTCCGTTCATCCCTCCCCACTAATTTCCCTCCTGACACCTGTTCCTACAAGTGGCCAAAGCGTTTCATCTGCCCATTCACCTCCTCAGTCTCCTCCATTCAGGGCCCCAAATAGTCCTTCCAGGCGAGGGAACCTTTGACCTGTGAACCTTCCTCACCCTCCGACTGGATTGGATGTTATGTAATGAACTGGAGGTGATTAGGGTGCTTAAGGTAAAAGAACCCTGAGGAGCCAGTGATCACAATATGATTGAGTTCAACTTGAAATTTGATAGGGAGAAAGTAAAGTCTGATGTAACAGTAATTCAGAGAGAGAAGTGGGCTAAAGTAAACTGGAAAGGAATGCTGGCAAGATTGACAGCACAACAGAAATGGCAAAAATGAGGAAGGTGCTGGAAAGATGTATTCCAAAAACAAAGAAATACTCAAATGGCAAAATAGTACAACCGTGGCTGACAAAGGAAGTCAAAGCTAATCGAAAAGCAAAAGACAGGGCAAACAATAGAGCAAAAACTTGTGGGAAGACAGAGGGTTGGGAAGCTTTTAAAACCCTACCGAGAGCAACTAAAAGAATCTTTAGGAGGGAAAAGCTGAAATATGAAAGCAAGCTACAAACAGTATAAATGTGGTTAGTAAAACATTTTTCAAATGTGTAAAAATTAAAAGAGAGATGAGAGTAGATATAGGACCACTAGAAAATGAAACCAGAGAAATAATAACGGGGCACAAGGAGATGACAGATGAACTAAATGAGTATTTTGCATTGGCCTTCAATGTGGAAGACACGAGCAGTGTGCCAGATGTTGAAGAGTGTGAGGGAAGAGAAGTGGGTGCAGTTACTATTACAAGGGAGAAGGTGTTCAATAAGCTGAACAACCCAAGGGTACATAGGTCACCGGACCAGATGAACTGTACCCCAGAGTTGTGAAAGGGGTATAGCAGAGATTGTGGAGGTATTAGTAATGATCTTCTAAAAAGCAATGGACCCTGGCGTAGTGCCAGAGGAATGGAAAATTGCAAATGTCCCCCCACTCTTTAAGAAAGGAGGAAGGCAGCAGAAAGGAAATTATAGACCAGTTAGCCTGACCTCAGTGGTTGGGAAGATGTTAGAGTCAATTGTTAAGGATGAGGTGATGGAGTACTTGGTGACACAGGACAAGATAGTACAAAGTCAACATGGTTTCCTTCCGGGAAAATCCTGCCTGACAAATCTGTTGGAATTCTTAGAGGAGATTGCAAGAAGGATAGATAAAGGGAATACAGTGGATGTTGTATATTTGAGCTTTCAGAAGGCCTTTCACAAGGTGCCACATGTGACCCGGGGGTGGGGTTTACAAGGGGAACACGCCGACCCGGGGGTGGGGTTTACAACGGGGAACACACCGACCCGGGGGTGCGGTTTACAACGGGGAACACACCGACCCGGGGGTGGGGTTTACAACGGGGAACACTCCGACCCGGGGGTGGGGTTTACAAACTGGAACACACCGACCCGGGGGTGGGGTTTACAATCAGGAACACACCGACCCGGGGGTGGGGTTTACAATCAGGAACTCACCGACCCGGGGGTGGGGTTTACAATCAGGAACACACCGACCCGGGGGTGGGGTTTACAATCAGGAACTCACCGACCCGGGGGTGGGGTTTACAATCAGGAACACACCGACCCGGGGGTGGGGTTTACAATCAGGAACACACCGACCCGGGGGTGGGGTTTACAATCAGGAACTCACCGACCCGGGGGTGGGGTTTACAATCGGGGGACTCACCGACCCGGGGGTGGGGTTTACAATCAGGGAACACACCGACCCGGGGGTGGGGTTTACAATCGGGGAACACACCGACCCGGGGGTGGGGTTTACAACGGGGAACACACCGACACGGGGGTGGGGTTTACAATCGGGGAACACACCGACCCGGGGGTGGGGTTTACAAACTGGAACACACCGACCCGGGGGTGGGGTTTACAACGGGGAACACACCGACCCGGGGGTGGGGTTTACAATCAGGAACACACCGACCCGGGGGTGGGGTTTACAATCAGGAACTCACCGACCCGGGGGTGGGGTTTACAAACTGGAACACACCGACCCGGGGGTGGGGTTTACAATCAGGAACACACCGACCCGGGGGTGGGGTTTACAACGGGGAACACACCGACCCGGGGGTGGGGTTTACAATCAGGAACACACCGACCCGGGGGTGGGGTTTACAATCAGGAACACACCGACCCGGGGGTGGGGTTTACAACGGGGAACACACCGACCCGGGGGTGGGGTTTACAATCGGGAACACACCGACCCGGGGGTGGGGTTTACAATCGGGAACTCACCGACCCGGGGGTGGGGTTTACAATCAGGAACACACCGACCCGGGGGTGGGGTTTACAATCAGGAACACACCGACCCGGGGGTGGGGTTTACAACGGGGAACACACCGACCCGGGGGTGGGGTTTACAATCGGGAACACACCGACCCGGGGGTGGGGTTTACAATCGGGAACTCACCGACCCGGGGGTGGGGTTTACAATCAGGAACACACCGACCCGGGGGTGGGGTTTACAATCAGGAACACACCGACCCGGGGGTGGGGTTTACAACGGGGAACACGCCGACCCGGGGGTGGGGTTTACAACGGGGAACACGCCGACCCGGGGGTGGGGTTTACAACGGGGAACACACCGACCCGGGGGTGGGGTTTACAATCAGGAACTCACCGACCCGGGGGTGGGGTTTACAATCGGGGGACTCACCGACCCGGGGGTGGGGTTTACAATCAGGGAACACACCGACCCGGGGGTGGGGTTTACAATCGGGGAACACACCGACCCGGGGGTGGGGTTTACAACGGGGAACACACCGACACGGGGGTGGGGTTTACAATCGGGGAACACACCGACCCGGGGGTGGGGTTTACAAACTGGAACACACCGACCCGGGGGTGGGGTTTACAATCAGGAACACACCGACCCGGGGGTGGGGTTTACAATCGGGAACACACCGACCCGGGGGTGGGGTTTACAAACTGGAACAACCGACCCGGGGGTGGGGTTTACAATCAGGAACACACCGACCCGGGGGTGGGGTTTACAAACTGGAACACACCGACCCGGGGGTGGGGTTTACAATCAGGAACACACCGACCCGGGGGTGGGGTTTACAACGGGGAACTCACCGACCCGGGGGTGGGGTTTACAATCAGGAACACACCGACCCGGGGGTGGGGTTTACAACGGGGAACACACCGACCCGGGGGTGGGGTTTACAACGGGGAACTCACCGACCCGGGGGTGGGGTTTACAACGGGGAACTCGCCGACCCGGGGGTGGGGTTTACAATCAGGAACACACCGACCCGGGGGTGGGGTTTACAATCAGGAACACACCGACCCGGGGGTGGGGTTTACAATGGGGAACACACCGACCCGGGGGTGGGGTTTACAATCAGGGAACACACCGACCCGGGGGTGGGGTTTACAACGGGGAACACGCCGACCCGGGGGTGGGGTTTACAATCGGGGAACACACCGACCCGGGGGTGGGGTTTACAACGGGGAACACGCTGACCCGGGGGTGAGGTTTACAAACTGGAACACACCGACCCGGGGGTGGGGTTTACAACGGGGAACACGCCGACCCGGGGGTGGGGTTTACAAACTGGAACACACCGACCCGGGGGTGGGGTTTACAACGGGGAACACACCGACCCGGGGGTGGGGTTTACAATCAGGAACACACCGACCCGGGGGTGGGGTTTACAATCGGGGAACACACCGACCCGGGGGTGGGGTTTACAATCAGGAACACACCGACCCGGGGGTGGGGTTTACAATCGGGGAACACACCGACCCGGGGGTGGGGTTTACAATGGGGAACACACCGACCCGGGGGTGGGGTTTACAATCAGGAACACACCGACCCGGGGGTGGGGTTTACAATCGGGAACACACCGACCCAGGGGTGGGGTTTACAATCGGGGAACTCACCGACCCGGGGGTGGGGTTTACAATCGGGGAACTCACCGACCCGGGGGTGGGGTTTACAATCAGGGAACACACCGACCCGGGGGTGGGGTTTACAACGGGGAACTCACCGACCCGGGGGTGGGGTTTACAACGGGGAACACACCGACCCGGGGGTAGGGTTTACAATCAGGAACACACCGACCCGGGGGTGGGGTTTACAATCAGGGAACACACCGACCCGGGGGTGGGGTTTACAACGGGGAACTCACCGACCCGGGGGTGGGGTTTACAATGGGGAACACACCGACCCGGGGGTGGGGTTTACAACGGGGAACACACCGACCCGGGGGGGTGGGGTTTACAACGGGGAACACACCGACCCGGGGGTGGGGTTTACAACGGGGAACACACCGACCCGGGGGTGGGGTTTACAATCGGGGAACACACCGACCCGGGGGTGGGGTTTACAATCAGGGAACACGCCGACCCGGGGGTGGGGTTTACAACGGGGAACACGACGACCCGGGGGTGGGGTTTACAACGGGGAACACACCGACCCGGGGGTGGGGTTTACTATCAGGAACACACCGAGCCGGGGGTGGGGTTTACAACGGGGAACACACCGACCCGGGGGTGGGGTTTACAACGGGGAACACGCCGACCCGGGGGTGGGGTTTACAATCAGGAACACACCGACCCGGGGGTGGGGTTTACAATCGGGGAACACACCGACCCGGGGGTGGGGTTTACAACGGGGAACACACCGACCCGGGGGTGGGGTTTACAATCAGGAACACACCGACCCGGGGGTGGGGTTTACAATCAGGAACTCACCGACCCGGGGGTGGGGTTTACAAACTGGAACACACCGACCCGGGGGTGGGGTTTACAATCAGGAACACACCGACCCGGGGGTGGGGTTTACAACGGGGAACACACCGACCCGGGGGTGGGGTTTACAATCAGGAACACACCGACCCGGGGGTGGGGTTTACAATCAGGAACACACCGACCCGGGGGTGGGGTTTACAACGGGGAACACACCGACCCGGGGGTGGGGTTTACAATCGGGAACACACCGACCCGGGGGTGGGGTTTACAATCGGGAACTCACCTACCCGGGGGTGGGGTTTACAATCAGGAACACACCGACCCGGGGTTGGGGTTTACAATCAGGAACACACCGACCCGGGGGTGGGGTTTACAACGGGGAACACACCGACCCGGGGGTGGGGTTTACAATCGGGAACACACCGACCCGGGGGTGGGGTTTACAATCGGGAACTCACCGACCCGGGGGTGGGGTTTACAATCGGGAACACACCGACCCGGGGGTGGGGTTTACAATCGGGAACTCACCGACCCGGGGGTGGGGTTTACAATCGGGGAACACACCGACCCGGGGGTGGGGTTTACAACGGGGAACACACCGACCCGGGGGTGGGGTTTACAACGGGGAACACACCGACCCGGGGGTGGGGTTTACAATCAGGAACACACCGACCCGGGGGTGGGGTTTACAATCAGGAACACACCGACCCGGGGGTGGGGTTTACAATCGGGGGACTCACCGACCCGGGGGTGGGGTTTACAATCAGGGAACACACCGACCCGGGGGTGGGGTTTACAATCGGGGAACACACCGACCCGGGGGTGGGGTTTACAACGGGGAACACACCGACACGGGGGTGGGGTTTACAATCGGGGAACACACCGACCCGGGGGTGGGGTTTACAAACTGGAACACACCGACCCGGGGGTGGGGTTTACAATCAGGAACACACCGACCCGGGGGTGGGGTTTACAATCGGGAACACACCGACCCGGGGGTGGGGTTTACAAACTGGAACAACCGACCCGGGGGTGGGGTTTACAATCAGGAACACACCGACCCGGGGGTGGGGTTTACAAACTGGAACACACCGACCCGGGGGTGGGGTTTACAATCAGGAACACACCGACCCGGGGGTGGGGTTTACAACGGGGAACTCACCGACCCGGGGGTGGGGTTTACAATCAGGAACACACCGACCCGGGGGTGGGGTTTACAACGGGGAACACACCGACCCGGGGGTGGGGTTTACAACGGGGAACTCACCGACCCGGGGGTGGGGTTTACAACGGGGAACTCGCCGACCCGGGGGTGGGGTTTACAATCAGGAACACACCGACCCGGGGGTGGGGTTTACAATCAGGAACACACCGACCCGGGGGTGGGGTTTACAATGGGGAACACACCGACCCGGGGGTGGGGTTTACAATCAGGGAACACACCGACCCGGGGGTGGGGTTTACAACGGGGAACACGCCGACCCGGGGGTGGGGTTTACAATCGGGGAACACACCGACCCGGGGGTGGGGTTTACAACGGGGAACACGCTGACCCGGGGGTGAGGTTTACAAACTGGAACACACCGACCCGGGGGTGGGGTTTACAACGGGGAACACGCCGACCCGGGGGTGGGGTTTACAAACTGGAACACACCGACCCGGGGGTGGGGTTTACAACGGGGAACACACCGACCCGGGGGTGGGGTTTACAATCAGGAACACACCGACCCGGGGGTGGGGTTTACAATCAGGAACTCACCGACCCGGGGGTGGGGTTTACAATGGGGAACACACCGACCCGGGGGTGGGGTTTACAAACTGGAACACACCGACCCGGGGGTGGGGTTTACAATCAGGAACACACCGACCCGGGGGTGGGGTTTACAACGGGGAACACACCGACCCGGGGGTGGGGTTTACAACGGGGAACACACCGACCCGGGGGTGGGGTTTACAATCGGGAACACACCGACCCGGGGGTGGGGTTTACAATCGGGAACTCACCGACCCGGGGGTGGGGTTTACAATCAGGAACACACCGACCCGGGGGTGGGGTTTACAATCAGGAACACACCGACCCGGGGGTGGGGTTTACAATCAGGAACTCACCGACCCGGGGGTGGGGTTTACAATCAGGAACACACCGACCCGGGGGTGGGGTTTACAAACTGGAACACACCGACCCGGGGGTGGGGTTTACAATCAGGAACACACCGACCCGGGGGTGGGGTTTACAACGGGGAACTCACCGACCCGGGGGTGGGGTTTACAATCAGGAACACACCGACCCGGGGGTGGGGTTTACAACGGGGAACACACCGACCCGGGGGTGGGGTTTACAACGGGGAACTCGCCGACCCGGGGGTGGGGTTTACAATCAGGAACACACCGACCCGGGGGTGGGGTTTACAATCAGGAACACACCGACCCGGGGGTGGGGTTTACAATCGGGGAACACACCGACCCGGGGGTGGGGTTTACAAACTGGAACACACCGACCCGGGGGTGGGGTTTACAAACTGGAACACACCGACCCGGGGGTGGGGTTTACAATCAGGAACACACCGACCCGGGGGTGGGGTTTACAATCGGGAACACACCGACCCGGGGGTGGGGTTTACAAACTGGAACACACCGACCCGGGGGTGGGGTTTACAATCAGGAACACACCGACCCGGGGGTGGGGTTTACAATGGGGAACTCACCGACCCGGGGGTGGGGTTTACAATCAGGAACACACCGACCCGGGGGTGGGGTTTACAAACTGGAACACACCGACCCGGGGGTGGGGTTTACAATCAGGAACACACCGACCCGGGGGTGGGGTTTACAACGGGGAACACACCGACCCGGGGGTGGGGTTTACAATCAGGAACTCGCCGACCCGGGGGTGGGGTTTACAATCGGGGAACACACCGACCCGGGGGTGGGGTTTACAACGGGGAACACACCGACCCGGGGGTGGGGTTTACAATCGGGGAACTCACCGACCCGGGGGTGGGGTTTACAATCAGGAACACACCGACCCGGGGGTGGGGTTTACAATCGGGGAACACACCGACCCGGGGGTGGGGTTTACAATCGGGGAACACACCGACCCGGGGGTGGGGTTTACAATCGGGGAACTCACCGACCCGGGGGTGGGGTTTACAATCAGGAACACACCGACCCGGGGGTGGGGTTTACAATCGGGAACACACCGACCCGGGGGTGAGGTTTACAATCAGGAACACACCGACCCGGGGGTGGGGTTTACAATCAGGAACACACCGACCCGGGGGTGGGGTTTACAATCGGGGAACACACTGACCCGGGGGTGGGGTTTACAATCAGGAACTCACCGACCCGGGGGTGGGGTTTACAATCGGGGAACACACCGACCCGGGGGTGGGGTTTACAATCAGGAACTCACCGACCCGGGGGTGGGGTTTACAATCAGGAACACACCGACCCGGGGGTGGGGTTTACAACGGGGAACACACCGACCCGGGGGTGGGGTTTACAATCGGGGAACACACCGACCCGGGGGTGGGGTTTACAATCAGGAACACACCGACCCGGGGGTGGGGTTTACAATCGGGGAACACACCGACCCGGGGGTGGGGTTTACAATCAGGAACACACCGACCCGGGGGTGGGGTTTACAATCGGGGAACACACCGACCCGGGGGTGGGGTTTACAATGGGGAACACACCGACCCGGGGGTGGGGTTTACAATCAGGAACACACCGACCCGGGGGTGGGGTTTACAATCGGGAACACACCGACCCGGGGGTGGGGTTTACAACGGGGAACACACCGACCCGGGGGTGGGGTTTACAATCGGGAACACACCGACCCGGGGGTGGGGTTTACAATCAGGAACACACCGACCCGGGGGTGGGGTTTACAACGGGGAACACACCGACCCGGGGGTGGGGTTTACAATCGGGGAACTCACCGACCCGGGGGTGGGGTTTACAATCGGGGAACTCACCGACCCGGGGGTGGGGTTTACAATCAGGAACTCACCGACCCGGGGGTGGGGTTTACAACGGGGAACTCACCGACCCGGGGGTGGGGTTTACAACGGGGAACACACCGACCCGGGGGTAGGGTTTACAATCAGGAACACACCGACCCGGGGGTGGGGTTTACAATCAGGGAACTCACCGACCCGGGGGTGGGGTTTACAACGGGGAACTCACCGACCCGGGGGTGGGGTTTACAATGGGGAACACACCGACCCGGGGGTGGGGTTTACAACGGGGAACACACCGACCCGGGGGGGTGGGGTTTACAACGGGGAACACACCGACCCGGGGGTGGGGTTTACAATCGGGGAACTCACCGACCCGGGGGTGGGGTTTACAACGGGGAACTCACCGACCCGGGGGTGGGGTTTACAATGGGGAACACACCGACCCGGGGGTGGGGTTTACAACGGGGAACACACCGACCCGGGGGGGTGGGGTTTACAACGGGGAACACACCGACCCGGGGGTGGGGTTTACAACGGGGAACACACCGACCCGGGGGTGGGGTTTACAATCGGGGAACACACCGACCCGGGGGTGGGGTTTACAATCAGGGAACACGCCGACCCGGGGGTGGGGTTTACAACGGGGAACACACCGACCCGGGGGTGGGGTTTACTATCAGGAACACACCGAGCCGGGGGTGGGGTTTACAACGGGGAACACACCGACCCGGGGGTGGGGTTTACAACGGGGAACACGCCGACCCGGGGGTGGGGTTTACAATCAGGAACACGCCGACCCGGGGGTGGGGTTTACAATCGGGGAACACACCGACCCGGGGGTGGGGTTTACAACGGGGAACACACCGACCCGGGGGTGGGGTTTACAATCGGGGAACACACCGACCCGGGGGTGGGGTTTACAATGGGGAACACACCGACCCGGGGGTGGGGTTTACAATCAGGAACACACCGACCCGGGGGTGGGGTTTACAATCGGGAACACACCGACCCAGGGGTGGGGTTTACAATCGGGGAACTCACCGACCCGGGGGTGGGGTTTACAATCGGGGAACTCACCGACCCGGGGGTGGGGTTTACAATCGGGAACTCACCGACCCGGGGGTGGGGTTTACAATCAGGAACACACCGACCCGGGGGTGGGGTTTACAATCAGGAACACACCGACCCGGGGGTGGGGTTTACAATCAGGAACTCACCGACCCGGGGGTGGGGTTTACAATCAGGAACACACCGACCCGGGGGTGGGGTTTACAAACTGGAACACACCGACCCGGGGGTGGGGTTTACAATCAGGAACACACCGACCCGGGGGTGGGGTTTACAACGGGGAACTCACCGACCCGGGGGTGGGGTTTACAATCAGGAACACACCGACCCGGGGGTGGGGTTTACAACGGGGAACACACCGACCCGGGGGTGGGGTTTACAACGGGGAACTCGCCGACCCGGGGGTGGGGTTTACAATCAGGAACACACCGACCCGGGGGTGGGGTTTACAATCAGGAACACACCGACCCGGGGGTGGGGTTTACAATCGGGGAACACACCGACCCGGGGGTGGGGTTTACAAACTGGAACACACCGACCCGGGGGTGGGGTTTACAAACTGGAACACACCGACCCGGGGGTGGGGTTTACAATCAGGAACACACCGACCCGGGGGTGGGGTTTACAATCGGGAACACACCGACCCGGGGGTGGGGTTTACAAACTGGAACACACCGACCCGGGGGTGGGGTTTACAATCAGGAACACACCGACCCGGGGGTGGGGTTTACAATGGGGAACTCACCGACCCGGGGGTGGGGTTTACAATCAGGAACACACCGACCCGGGGGTGGGGTTTACAAACTGGAACACACCGACCCGGGGGTGGGGTTTACAATCAGGAACACACCGACCCGGGGGTGGGGTTTACAACGGGGAACACACCGACCCGGGGGTGGGGTTTACAATCAGGAACTCGCCGACCCGGGGGTGGGGTTTACAATCGGGGAACACACCGACCCGGGGGTGGGGTTTACAACGGGGAACACACCGACCCGGGGGTGGGGTTTACAATCGGGGAACTCACCGACCCGGGGGTGGGGTTTACAATCAGGAACACACCGACCCGGGGGTGGGGTTTACAATCGGGGAACACACCGACCCGGGGGTGGGGTTTACAATCGGGGAACACACCGACCCGGGGGTGGGGTTTACAATCGGGGAACTCACCGACCCGGGGGTGGGGTTTACAATCAGGAACACACCGACCCGGGGGTGGGGTTTACAATCGGGAACACACCGACCCGGGGGTGGGGTTTACAATCAGGAACACACCGACCCGGGGGTGGGGTTTACAATCAGGAACACACCGACCCGGGGGTGGGGTTTACAATCGGGGAACACACTGACCCGGGGGTGGGGTTTACAATCAGGAACTCACCGACCCGGGGGTGGGGTTTACAATCGGGGAACACACCGACCCGGGGGTGGGGTTTACAATCAGGAACTCACCGACCCGGGGGTGGGGTTTACAATCAGGAACACACCGACCCGGGGGTGGGGTTTACAACGGGGAACACACCGACCCGGGGGTGGGGTTTACAATCGGGGAACACACCGACCCGGGGGTGGGGTTTACAATCAGGAACACACCGACCCGGGGGTGGGGTTTACAATCGGGGAACACACCGACCCGGGGGTGGGGTTTACAATCAGGAACACACCGACCCGGGGGTGGGGTTTACAATCGGGGAACACACCGACCCGGGGGTGGGGTTTACAATGGGGAACACACCGACCCGGGGGTGGGGTTTACAATCAGGAACACACCGACCCGGGGGTGGGGTTTACAATCGGGAACACACCGACCCGGGGGTGGGGTTTACAACGGGGAACACACCGACCCGGGGGTGGGGTTTACAATCGGGAACACACCGACCCGGGGGTGGGGTTTACAATCAGGAACACACCGACCCGGGGGTGGGGTTTACAACGGGGAACACACCGACCCGGGGGTGGGGTTTACAATCGGGGAACTCACCGACCCGGGGGTGGGGTTTACAATCGGGGAACTCACCGACCCGGGGGTGGGGTTTACAATCAGGAACTCACCGACCCGGGGGTGGGGTTTACAACGGGGAACTCACCGACCCGGGGGTGGGGTTTACAACGGGGAACACACCGACCCGGGGGTAGGGTTTACAATCAGGAACACACCGACCCGGGGGTGGGGTTTACAATCAGGGAACACACCGACCCGGGGGTGGGGTTTACAACGGGGAACTCACCGACCCGGGGGTGGGGTTTACAATGGGGAACACACCGACCCGGGGGTGGGGTTTACAACGGGGAACACACCGACCCGGGGGGGTGGGGTTTACAACGGGGAACACACCGACCCGGGGGTGGGGTTTACAACGGGGAACACACCGACCCGGGGGTGGGGTTTACAATCGGGGAACACACCGACCCGGGGGTGGGGTTTACAATCAGGGAACACGCCGACCCGGGGGTGGGGTTTACAACGGGGAACACACCGACCCGGGGGTGGGGTTTACTATCAGGAACACACCGAGCCGGGGGTGGGGTTTACAACGGGGAACACACCGACCCGGGGGTGGGGTTTACAACGGGGAACACGCCGACCCGGGGGTGGGGTTTACAATCAGGAACACGCCGACCCGGGGGTGGGGTTTACAATCGGGGAACACACCGACCCGGGGGTGGGGTTTACAACGGGGAACACACCGACCCGGGGGTGGGGTTTACAATCGGGGAACACACCGACCCGGGGGTGGGGTTTACAATCAGGAACACACCGACCCGGGGGTGGGGTTTACAATCAGGAACACGCCGACCCGGGGGTGGGGTTTACAATCGGGGAATACACCGACCCGGGGGTGGGGTTTACAATCAGGAACACGCCGACCCGGGGGTGGGGTTTACAATCGGGGAACACACCGACCCGGGGGTGGGGTTTACAATCAGGAACACGCCGACCCGGGGGTGGGGTTTAAAATCGGGGAACACACCGACCCGGGGGTGGGGTTTACAATCAGGAACACGCCGACCCGGGGGTGGGGTTTACAATCGGGAACACACCGACCCGGGGGTGGGGTTTACAATCGGGGAACACACCGACCCGGGGGTGGGGTTTACAATCGGGGAACACACCGACCCGGGGGTGGGGTTTACAATCAGGAACACACCGACCCGGGGGTGGGGTTTACAAACTGGAACTCACCGACCCGGGGGTGGGGTTTACAAACTGGAACTCACCGACCCGGGGGTGGGGTTTACATCGGGGAACACACCGACCCGGGGGTGGGGTTTACAAACTGGAACTCACCGACCCGGGGGTGGGGTTTACAATCAGGAACACACCGACCCGGGGGTGGGGTTTACAATCGGGAACACACCGACCCGGGGGTGGGGTTTACAATCGGGGAACACACCGACCCGGGGGTGGGGTTTATAATCAGGAACACACCGACCCGGGGGTGGGGTTTACAATCAGGAACACACCGACCCGGGGGTGGGGTTTACAATCGGGGAACACACCGACCCGGGGGTGGGGTTTACAATCAGGAACTCACCGACCCGGGGGTGGGGTTTACAATCAGGAACACACCGACCCGGGGGTGGGGTTTATAATCAGGAACACACCGACCCGGGGGTGGGGTTTATAATCAGGAACACACCGACCCGGGGGTGGGGTTTATAATCAGGAACACACCGACCCGGGGGTGGGGTTTACAACCGGGGAACTCACCGACCCGGGGGTGGGGTTTACAATCAGGAACACACCGACCCGGGGGTGGGGTTTACAACGGGGAACTCACCGACCCGGGGGTGGGGTTTACAATCAGGAACACACCGACCCGGGGGTGGGGTTTACAAACGGGAACACACCGACCCGGGGGTGGGGTTTACAATCAGGAACACACCGACCCGGGGGTGGGGTTTATAATCAGGAACACACCGACCCGGGGGTGGGGTTTACAACCGGGGAACTCACCGACCCGGGGGTGGGGTTTACAATCAGGAACACACCGACCCGGGGGTGGGGTTTACAACGGGGAACACACCGACCCGGGGGGGTGGGGTTTACAACGGGGAACTCACCGACCCGGGGGTGGGGTTTACAATCGGGAACACACCGACCCGGGGGTGGGGTTTACAATCAGGGAACACACCGACCCGGGGGTGGGGTTTACAACGGGGAACACACCGACCCGGGGGTGGGGTTTACAATCAGGAACACACCGACCCGGGGGTGGGGTTTACAATCAGGGAACTCACCGACCCGGGGGTGGGGTTTACAATCAGGAACACACCGACCCGGGGGTGGGGTTTACAATCAGGAACACACCGACCCGGGGGTGGGGTTTACAACGGGGAACTCACCGACCCGGGGGTGGGGTTTACAACGGGGAACACACCGACCCGGGGGTGGGGTTTACAATCAGGAACACACCGACCCGGGGGTGGGGTTTACAATCAGGGAACTCACCGACCCGGGGGTGGGGTTTACAATCAGGAACACACCGACCCGGGGGTGGTGTTTACAATCAGGGAACACACCGACCCGGGGGTGGGGTTTACAATCGGGGAACACACCGACCCGGGGGTGGGGTTTACAACGGGGAACACACCGACCCGGGGGTGGGGTTTACAATCAGGGAACACACCGACCCGGGGGTGGGGTTTACAATCAGGAACACACCGACCCGGGGGTGGGGTTTACAACGGGGAACACACCGACCCGGGGGTGGGGTTTACAATCAGGGAACACACCGACCCGGGGGTGGGGTTTACAATCAGGGAACACACCGACCCGGGGGTGGGGTTTACAACGGGGAACACACCGACCCGGGGGTGGGGTTTACAACGGGGAACACGCCGACCCGGGGGTGGGGTTTACAATCAGGAACACACCGACCCGGGGGTGGGGTTTACAACGGGGGACACACCGACCCGGGGGTAGGGTTTACAACGGGGAACACACCGACCCGGGGGTGGGGTTTACAATCAGGAACACACCGACCCGGGGGTGGGGTTTACAACGGGGGACACACCGACCCGGGGGTAGGGTTTACAACGGGGAACACACCGACCCGGGGGTGGGGTTTACAATCAGGAACACACCGACCCGGGGGTGGGGTTTACAACGGGGAACACACCGACCCGGGGGTGGGGTTTACAACGGGGAACTCACCGACCCGGGGGTGGGGTTTACAATCAGGAACACACCGACCCGGGGGTGGGGTTTACAATGGGGAACACACCGACCCGGGGGTGGGGTTTACAATGGGGAACACACCGACCCGGGGGTGGGGTTTACAATCGGGAACACACCGACCCGGGGGTGGGGTTTACAATCGGGAACTCACCGACCCGGGGGTGGGGTTTACAATCAGGAACACACCGACCCGGGGGTGGGGTTTACAATCAGGAACTCACCGACCAGGGGGTGGGGTTTACAACGGGGAACACACCGACCCGGGGGTGGGGTTTACAATCAGGAACACACCGACCCGGGGGTGGGGTTTACAACGGGGAACACACCGACCCGGGGGTGGGGTTTACAACGGGGAACACACCGACCCGGGGGTGGGGTTTACAATCAGGAACACACCGACCCGGGGGTGGGGTTTACAATCAGGAACTCACCGACCCGGGGGTGGGGTTTACAATCAGGAACACACCGACCCGGGGGTGGGGTTTACAAACTGGAACACACCGACCCGGGGGTGGGGTTTACAATCAGGAACACACCGACCCGGGGGTGGGGTTTACAACGGGGAACTCACCGACCCGGGGGTGGGGTTTACAATCAGGAACACACCGACCCGGGGGTGGGGTTTACAACGGGGAACACACCGACCCGGGGGTGGGGTTTACAACGGGGAACTCACCGACCCGGGGGTGGGGTTTACAACGGGGAACTCGCCGACCCGGGGGTGGGGTTTACAATCAGGAACACACCGACCCAGGGGTGGGGTTTACAATCAGGAACACACCGACCCGGGGGTGGGGTTTACAATCGGGGAACACACCGACCCGGGGGTGGGGTTTACAAACTGGAACACACCGACCCGGGGGTGGGGTTTACAATCAGGAACACACCGACCCGGGGGTGGGGTTTACAATCGGGAACACACCGACCCGGGGGTGGGGTTTACAAACTGGAACACACCGACCCGGGGGTGGGGTTTACAATCAGGAACACACCAACCCGGGGGTGGGGTTTACAATGGGGAACTCACCGACCCGGGGGTGGGGTTTACAATCAGGAACACACCGACCCGGGGGTGGGGTTTACAAACTGGAACACACCGACCCGGGGGTGGGGTTTACAATCAGGAACACACCGACCCGGGGGTGGGGTTTACAACGGGGAACACACCGACCCGGGGGTGGGGTTTACAATCAGGAACTCGCCGACCCGGGGGTGGGGTTTACAATCGGGGAACACACCGACCCGGGGGTGGGGTTTACAACGGGGAACACACCGACCCGGGGGTGGGGTTTACAATCGGGGAACTCACCGACCCGGGGGTGGGGTTTACAATCAGGAACACACCGACCCGGGGGTGGGGTTTACAATCGGGGAACACACCGACCCGGGGGTGGGGTTTACAATCGGGGAACACACCGACCCGGGGGTGGGGTTTACAGTCGGGGAACTCACCGACCCGGGGGTGGGGTTTACAATCAGGAACACACCGACCCGGGGGTGGGGTTTACAATCGGGGAACACACCGACCCGGGGGTGGGGTTTACAATCAGGAACACACCGACCCGGGGGTGGGGTTTACAATCGGGGAACACACCGACCCGGGGGTGGGGTTTACAATCAGGAACACACCGACCCGGGGGTGGGGTTTACAATCGGGGAACACACCGACCCGGGGGTGGGGTTTACAATGGGGAACACACCGACCCGGGGGTGGGGTTTACAATCAGGAACACACCGACCCGGGGGTGGGGTTTACAATCGGGAACACACCGACCCGGGGGTGGGGTTTACAATCGGGGAACTCACCGACCCGGGGGTGGGGTTTACAATCGGGGAACTCACCGACCCGGGGGTGGGGTTTACAAGCAGGAACTCACCGACCCGGGGGTGGGGTTTACAACGGGGAACTCACCGACCCGGGGGTGGGGTTTACAACGGGGAACACACCGACCCGGGGGTAGGGTTTACAATCAGGAACACACCGACCCGGGGGTGGGGTTTACAATCAGGGAACACACCGACCCGGGGGTGGGGTTTACAACGGGGAACTCACCGACCCGGGGGTGGGGTTTACAATGGGGAACACACCGACCCGGGGGTGGGGTTTACAACGGGGAACACACCGACCCGGGGGGGTGGGGTTTACAACAGGGAACACACCGACCCGGGGGTGGGGTTTACAACGGGGAACACACCGACCCGGGGGTGGGGTTTACAATCAGGAACACACCGACCCGGGGGTGGGGTTTACAATCAGGAACACACCGACCCGGGGGTGGGGTTTACAACGGGGAACACACCGACCCGGGGGTGGGGTTTACAACGGGGAACACACCGACCCGGGGGTGGGGTTTACAATCGGGGAACACACCGACCCGGGGGTGGGGTTTACAATCAGGGAACACGCCGACCCGGGGGTGGGGTTTACAACGGGGAACACGACGACCCGGGGGTGGGGTTTACAACGGGGAACACACCGACCCGGGGGTGGGGTTTACAATCAGGAACACACCGAGCCGGGGGTGGGGTTTACAACGGGGAACACACCGACCCGGGGGTGGGGTTTACAACGGGGAACACGCCGACCCGGGGGTGGGGTTTACAATCAGGAACACACCGACCCGGGGGTGGGGTTTACAATCAGGAACACACCGACCCGGGGGTGGGGTTTACAATCGGGGAACACACCGACCCGGGGGTGGGGTTTACAACGGGGAACACACCGACCCGGGGGTGGGGTTTACAATCGGGGAACACACCGACCCGGGGGTGGGGTTTACAATCAGGAACACACCGACCTGGGGGTGGGGTTTACAATCAGGAACACGCCGACCCGGGGGTGGGGTTTACAATCGGGGAATACACCGACCCGGGGGTGGGGTTTACAATCAGGAACACGCCGACCCGGGGGTGGGGTTTACAATCGGGGAACACACCGACCCGGGGGTGGGGTTTACAATCAGGAACACGCCGACCCGGGGGTGGGGTTTAAAATCGGGGAACACACCGACCCGGGGGTGCGGTTTACAATCAGGAACACGCCGACCCGGGGGTGGGGTTTACAATCGGGAACACACCGACCCGGGGGTGGGGTTTACAATCGGGGAACACACCGACCCGGGGGTGGGGTTTACAATCAGGGAACACACCGACCCGGGGGTGGGGTTTACAATCGGGGAACACACCGACCCGGGGGTGGGGTTTACAATCAGGAACACACCGACCCGGGGGTGGGGTTTACAAACTGGAACTCACCGACCCGGGGGTGGGGTTTACAAACTGGAACTCACCGACCCGGGGGTGGGGTTTACATCGGGGAACACACCGACCCGGGGGTGGGGTTTACAAACTGGAACTCACCGACCCGGGGGTGGGGTTTACAATCAGGAACACACCGACCCGGGGGTGGGGTTTATAATCAGGAACACACCGACCCGGGGGTGGGGTTTACAATCAGGGAACACACCGACCCGGGGGTGGGGTTTACAATCAGGGAACTCACCGACCCGGGTGTGGGGTTTACAATCAGGAACACACCGACCCGGGGGTGGTGTTTACAATCAGGGAACACACCGACCCGGGGGTGGGGTTTACAATCGGGGAACACACCGACCCGGGGGTGGGGTTTACAACGGGGAACACACCGACCCGGGGGTGGGGTTTACAATCAGGGAACACACCGACCCGGGGGTGGGGTTTACAATCAGGAACACACCGACCCGGGGGTGGGGTTTACAACGGGGAACACACCGACCCGGGGGTGGGGTTTACAATCAGGGAACACACCGACCCGGGGGTGGGGTTTACAATCAGGGAACACACCGACCCGGGGGTGGGGTTTACAACGGGGAACACACCGACCCGGGGGTGGGGTTTACAACGGGGAACACGCCGACCCGGGGGTGGGGTTTACAATCAGGAACACACCGACCCGGGGGTGGGGTTTACAACGGGGGACACACCGACCCGGGGGTAGGGTTTACAACGGGGAACACACCGACCCGGGGGTGGGGTTTACAATCAGGAACACACCGACCCGGGGGTGGGGTTTACAACGGGGGACACACCGACCCGGGGGTAGGGTTTACAACGGGGAACACACCGACCCGGGGGTGGGGTTTACAATCAGGAACACACCGACCCGGGGGTGGGGTTTACAACGGGGAACACACCGACCCGGGGGTGGGGTTTACAACGGGGAACTCACCGACCCGGGGGTGGGGTTTACAATCAGGAACACACCGACCCGGGGGTGGGGTTTACAATGGGGAACACACCGACCCGGGGGTGGGGTTTACAATCGGGGAACACACCGACCCGGGGGTGGGGTTTACAATCAGGAACTCACCGACCCGGGGGTGGGGTTTACAATCGGGGAACACACCGACCCGGGGGTGGGGTTTACAATCAGGAACTCACCGACCCGGGGGTGGGGTTTACAATCAGGAACTCACCGACCCGGGGGTGGGGTTTACAATCAGGAACACACCGACCCGGGGGTGGGGTTTACAATCGGGAACACACCGACCCGGGGGTGGGGTTTACAATGGGGAACACACCGACCCGGGGGTGGGGTTTACAATCGGGGAACACACCGACCCGGGGGTGGGGTTTACAATCAGGAACTCACCGACCCGGGGGTGGGGTTTACAATCAGGAACACACCGACCCGGGGGTGGGGTTTACAATCAGGAACACACCGACCCGGGGGTGGGGTTTACAACGGGGAACACACCGACCCGGGGGTGGGGTTTACAACGGGGAACACACCGACCCGGGGGTGGGGTTTACAAACTGGAACACGCCGACCCGGGGGTGGGGTTTACAATCGGGGAACACACCGACCCGGGGGTGGGGTTTACAATCGGGGAACACACCGACCCGGGGGTGGGGTTTACAATGGGGAACACACCGACCCGGGGGTGGGGTTTACAATCGGGGAACACACCGACCCGGGGGTGGGGTTTACAATCAGGAACTCACCGACCCGGGGGTGGGGTTTACAATCAGGAACACACCGACCCGGGGGTGGGGTTTACAATCAGGAACACACCGACCCGGGGGTGGGGTTTACAACGGGGAACACACCGACCCGGGGGTGGGGTTTACAAACTGGAACACGCCGACCCGGGGGGGGGGTTTACAATCGGGGAACACACCGACCCGGGGGTGGGGTTTACAAACTGGAACACGCCGACCCGGGGGTGGGGTTTACAATCGGGGAACACTCCGACCCGGGGGTGGGGTTTACAATCGGGGAACACACCGACCCGGGGGTGGGGTTTACAATCGGGGAACACACCGACCCAGGGGTGGGGTTTACAATCAGGGAACACACCGACCCGGGGGTGGGGTTTACAATCAGGAACACACCGACCCGGGGGTGGGGTTTACAATCGGGGAACTCACCGACCCGGGGGTGGGGTTTACAACGGGGAACACACCGACCCGGGGGTGGGGTTTACAAGGGGAACACACCGACCCGGGGGTGGGGTTTACAAGGGGAACACACCGACCCGGGGGTGCGGTTTACAATGGGGAACACGCCGACCCGGGGGTGGGGTTTACAATGGGGAACACGCCGACCCGGGGGTGGGGTTTACAACGGGGAACACACCGACCCGGGGGTGGGGTTTACAACGGGGAACACACCGACCCGGGGGTGGGGTTTACAATGGGGAACACGCCGACCCGGGGGTGGGGTTTACAATCGGGGAACACACCGACCCGGGGGTGGGGTTTACAATCGGGGAACACACCGACCCGGGGGTGGGGTTTACAATCAGGAACACACCGACCCGGGGGTGGGGTTTACAACGGGGAACACACCGACCCGGGGGTGGGGTTTACAACGGGGAACACACCGACCCGGGGGTGGGGTTTACAATCAGGAACACACCGACCCGGGGGTGGGGTTTACAATCGGGGGACACACCGACCCGGGGGTGGGGTTTACAACGGGGAACACACCGACCCGGGGGTGGGGTTTACAACGGGGAACACACCGACCCGGGGGTGGGGTTTACAATCGGGGAACACACCGACCCGGGGGTGGGGTTTACAATCAGGAACACACCGACCCGGGGGTGGGGTTTACAATCAGGAACACACCGACCCGGGGGTGGGGTTTACAATCGGGAACTCACCGACCCGGGGGTGGGGTTTACAATCGGGGAACACACCGACCCGGGGGTGGGGTTTACAATCAGGAACACACCGACCCGGGGGTGGGGTTTACAATCGGGGAACTCACCGACCCGGGGGTGGGGTTTACAACGGGGAACACACCGACCCGGGGGTGGGGTTTACAATCGGGGAACACACCGACCCGGGGGTGGGGTTTACAATCGGGGAACACACCGACCCGGGGGTGGGGTTTACAATCAGGAACACACCGACCCGGGGGTGGGGTTTACAATCAGGAACACACCGACCCGGGGGTGGGGTTTACAATCGGGAACACACCGACCCGGGGGTGGGGTTTACAATCAGGGAACACACCGACCCGGGGGTGGGGTTTACAATCAGGAACACACCGACCCGGGGGTGGTGTTTACAACGGGGAACTCGCCGACCCGGGGGTGGGGTTTACAATCAGGAACACGCCGACCCGGGGGTGGGGTTTACAATCAGGAACACACCGACCCGGGGGTGGGGTTTACAATCGGGGAACACACCGACCCGGGGGTGGGGTTTACAATCAGGAACACACCGACCCGGGGGTGGGGTTTACAATCAGGAACACACCGACCCGGGGGTGGGGTTTACAATCGGGGAACTCACCGACCCGGGGGTGGGGTTTACAATCGGGGAACACACCGACCCGGGGGTGGGGTTTACAACGGGGAACACACCGACCCGGGGGTGGGGTTTACAATCGGGGAACACACCGACCCGGGGGTGGGGTTTACAATCAGGAACACACCGACCCGGGGGTGGGGTTTACAATCGGGGAACACACCGACCCGGGGGTGGGGTTTACAATCAGGAACACACCGACCCGGGGGTGGGGTTTACAATCAGGAACACACCGACCCGGGGGTGGGGTTTACAATCGGGGAACACACCGACCCGGGGGTGGGGTTTACAACGGGGAACACACCGACCCGGGGGTGGGGTTTACAATCAGGAACACACCGACCCGGGGGTGGGGTTTACAATCAGGGAACACACCGACCCGGGGGTGGGGTTTACAATCAGGGAACACACCGACCCGGGGGTGGGGTTTACAACGGGGAACACACCGACCCGGGGGTGGGGTTTACAATCGGGGGACACACCGACCCGGGGGTGGGGTTTACAATCAGGAACACACCGACCCGGGGGTGGGGTTTACAATCAGGGAACACACCGACCCGGGGGTGGGGTTTACAATCAGGGAACACACCGACCCGGGGGTGGGGTTTACAATCAGGAACACACCGACCCGGGGGTGGTGTTTACAACGGGGAACTCGCCGACCCGGGGGTGGGGTTTACAATCAGGAACACGCCGACCCGGGGGTGGGGTTTACAATCAGGAACACACCGACCCGGGGGTGGGGTTTACAATCGGGGAACACACCGACCCGGGGGTGGGGTTTACAATCAGGAACACACCGACCCGGGGGTGGGGTTTACAATCAGGAACACACCGACCCGGGGGTGGGGTTTACAATCGGGGAACTCACCGACCCGGGGGTGGGGTTTACAATCGGGGAACACACCGACCCGGGGGTGGGGTTTACAATCAGGGAACACACCGACCCGGGGGTGGGGTTTACAATCGGGGAACTCACCGACCCGGGGGTGGGGTTTACAATCGGGGAACACACCGACCCGGGGGTGGGGTTTACAACGGGGAACACACCGACCCGGGGGTGGGGTTTACAATCGGGGAACACACCGACCCGGGGGTGGGGTTTACAATCAGGAACACACCGACCCGGGGGTGGGGTTTACAATCGGGGAACACACCGACCCGGGGGTGGGGTTTACAATCAGGAACACACCGACCCGGGGGTGGGGTTTACAATCAGGAACACACCGACCCGGGGGTGGGGTTTACAATCGGGGAACACACCGACCCGGGGGTGGGGTTTACAACGGGGAACACACCGACCCGGGGGTGGGGTTTACAATCAGGAACACACCGACCCGGGGGTGGGGTTTACAATCAGGGAACACACCGACCCGGGGGTGGGGTTTACAACGGGGAACACACCGACCCGGGGGCGGGGTTTACAATCGGGGAACACACCGACCCGGGGGTGGGGTTTACAATCAGGAACACACCGACCCGGGGGTGGGGTTTACAACGGGGAACTCACCGACCCGGGGGTGGGGTTTACAATCAGGAACACACCGACCCGGGGGTGGGGTTTACAATCAGGAACACACCGACCCGGGGGTGGGGTTTACAATCAGGGAACACACCGACCCGGGGGTGGGGTTTACAATCAGGAACACACCGACCCGGGGGTGGTGTTTACAACCGGGGAACTCACCGACCCGGGGGTGGGGTTTACAATCAGGAACACACCGACCCGGGGGTGGGGTTTACAATCAGGAACACACCGACCCGGGGGTGGGGTTTACAATCAGGGAACACACCGACCCGGGGGTGGGGTTTACAATCAGGGAACACACCGACCCGGGGGTGGGGTTTACAATCAGGAACACACCGACCCGGGGGTGGTGTTTACAACGGGGAACTCGCCGACCCGGGGGTGGGGTTTACAATCAGGAACACGCCGACCCGGGGGTGGGGTTTACAATCAGGAACACACCGACCCGGGGGTGGGGTTTACAATCAGGAACACACCGACCCGGGGGTGGGGTTTACAATCAGGGAACACACCGACCCGGGGGTGGGGTTTACAATCAGGAACACACCGACCCGGGGGTGGTGTTTACAATCAGGGAACACACCGACCCGGGGGTGGGGTTTACAATCAGGAACACACCGACCCGGGGGTGGGGTTTACAATCAGGGAACACACCGACCCGGGGGTGGGGTTTACAATCAGGGAACACACCGACCCGGGGGTGGGGTTTACAATCAGGAACACACCGACCCGGGGGTGGTGTTTACAACGGGGAACTCGCCGACCCGGGGGTGGGGTTTACAATCAGGAACACGCCGACCCGGGGGTGGGGTTTACAATCAGGAACACACCGACCCGGGGGTGGGGTTTACAATCGGGGAACACACCGACCCGGGGGTGGGGTTTACAATCAGGAACACACCGACCCGGGGGTGGGGTTTACAATCAGGAACACACCGACCCGGGGGTGGGGTTTACAATCGGGGAACTCACCGACCCGGGGGTGGGGTTTACAATCGGGGAACACACCGACCCGGGGGTGGGGTTTACAACGGGGAACACACCGACCCGGGGGTGGGGTTTACAATCGGGGAACACACCGACCCGGGGGTGGGGTTTACAATCAGGAACACACCGACCCGGGGGTGGGGTTTACAATCGGGGAACACACCGACCCGGGGGTGGGGTTTACAATCAGGAACACACCGACCCGGGGGTGGGGTTTACAATCAGGAACACACCGACCCGGGGGTGGGGTTTACAATCGGGGAACACACCGACCCGGGGGTGGGGTTTACAACGGGGAACACACCGACCCGGGGGTGGGGTTTACAATCAGGAACACACCGACCCGGGGGTGGGGTTTACAATCAGGGAACACACCGACCCGGGGGTGGGGTTTACAATCAGGGAACACACCGACCCGGGGGTGGGGTTTACAACGGGGAACACACCGACCCGGGGGTGGGGTTTACAATCGGGGGACACACCGACCCGGGGGTGGGGTTTACAATCAGGAACACACCGACCCGGGGGTGGGGTTTACAATCAGGGAACACACCGACCCGGGGGTGGGGTTTACAATCAGGGAACACACCGACCCGGGGGTGGGGTTTACAACGGGGAACACACCGACCCGGGGGTGGGGTTTACAATCGGGGGACACACCGACCCGGGGGTGGGGTTTACAATCAGGAACACACCGACCCGGGGGTGGGGTTTACAATCAGGGAACACACCGACCCGGGGGTGGGGTTTACAATCAGGGAACACACCGACCCGGGGGTGGGGTTTACAATCAGGAACACACCGACCCGGGGGTGGGGTTTACAATCGGGGAACACACCGACCCGGGGGTGGGGTTTACAACGGGGAACACACCGACCCGGGGGTGGGGTTTACAATCGGGGAACACACCGACCCGGGGGTGGGTTTTACAATCAGGGAACACACCGACCCGGGGGTGGGGTTTACAATCAGGAACACACCGACCCGGGGGTGGGGTTTACAATCGGGGAACACACCGACCCGGGGGTGGGGTTTACAACGGGGAACACACCGACCCGGGGGTGGGGTTTACAATCAGGGAACACACCGACCCGGGGGTGGGGTTTACAATCAGGGAACACACCGACCCGGGGGTGGGGTTTACAATCAGGGAACACACCGACCCGGGGGTGGGGTTTACAACGGGGAACACACCGACCCGGGGGTGGGGTTTACAATCGGGGGACACACCGACCCGGGGGTGGGGTTTACAATCAGGAACACACCGACCCGGGGGTGGGGTTTACAATCAGGGAACACACCGACCCGGGGGTGGGGTTTACAATCAGGGAACACACCGACCCGGGGGTGGGGTTTACAATCAGGAACACACCGACCCGGGGGTGGTGTTTACAACGGGGAACTCGCCGACCCGGGGGTGGGGTTTACAATCAGGAACACGCCGACCCGGGGGTGGGGTTTACAATCAGGAACACACCGACCCGGGGGTGGGGTTTACAATCGGGGAACACACCGACCCGGGGGTGGGGTTTACAATCAGGAACACACCGACCCGGGGGTGGGGTTTACAATCAGGAACACACCGACCCGGGGGTGGGGTTTACAATCGAGGAACTCACCGACCCGGGGGTGGGGTTTACAATCGGGGAACACACCGACCCGGGGGTGGGGTTTACAATCAGGGAACACACCGACCCGGGGGTGGGGTTTACAATCGGGGAACTCACCGACCCGGGGGTGGGGTTTACAATCGGGGAACACACCGACCCGGGGGTGGGGTTTACAACGGGGAACACACCGACCCGGGGGTGGGGTTTACAATCGGGGAACACACCGACCCGGGGGTGGGGTTTACAATCAGGAACACACCGACCCGGGGGTGGGGTTTACAATCGGGGAACACACCGACCCGGGGGTGGGGTTTACAATCAGGAACACACCGACCCGGGGGTGGGGTTTACAATCAGGAACACACCGACCCGGGGGTGGGGTTTACAATCGGGGAACACACCGACCCGGGGGTGGGGTTTACAACGGGGAACACACCGACCCGGGGGTGGGGTTTACAATCAGGAACACACCGACCCGGGGGTGGGGTTTACAATCAGGGAACACACCGACCCGGGGGTGGGGTTTACAATCAGGGAACACACCGACCCGGGGGTGGGGTTTACAACGGGGAACACACCGACCCGGGGGTGGGGTTTACAATCGGGGGACACACCGACCCGGGGGTGGGGTTTACAATCAGGAACACACCGACCCGGGGGTGGGGTTTACAATCAGGGAACACACCGACCCGGGGGTGGGGTTTACAATCAGGGAACACACCGACCCGGGGGTGGGGTTTACAATCAGGAACACACCGACCCGGGGGTGGTGTTTACAACGGGGAACTCGCCGACCCGGGGGTGGGGTTTACAATCAGGAACACGCCGACCCGGGGGTGGGGTTTACAATCAGGAACACACCGACCCGGGGGTGGGGTTTACAATCGGGGAACACACCGACCCGGGGGTGGGGTTTACAATCAGGAACACACCGACCCGGGGGTGGGGTTTACAATCAGGAACACACCGACCCGGGGGTGGGGTTTACAATCGGGGAACTCACCGACCCGGGGGTGGGGTTTACAATCGGGGAACACACCGACCCGGGGGTGGGGTTTACAACGGGGAACACACCGACCCGGGGGTGGGGTTTACAATCGGGGAACACACCGACCCGGGGGTGGGGTTTACAATCAGGAACACACCGACCCGGGGGTGGGGTTTACAATCGGGGAACACACCGACCCGGGGGTGGGGTTTACAATCAGGAACACACCGACCCGGGGGTGGGGTTTACAATCAGGAACACACCGACCCGGGGGTGGGGTTTACAATCGGGGAACACACCGACCCGGGGGTGGGGTTTACAACGGGGAACACACCGACCCGGGGGTGGGGTTTACAATCAGGAACACACCGACCCGGGGGTGGGGTTTACAATCAGGGAACACACCGACCCGGGGGTGGGGTTTACAATCAGGGAACACACCGACCCGGGGGTGGGGTTTACAACGGGGAACACACCGACCCGGGGGTGGGGTTTACAATCGGGGGACACACCGACCCGGGGGTGGGGTTTACAATCAGGAACACACCGACCCGGGGGTGGGGTTTACAATCAGGGAACACACCGACCCGGGGGTGGGGTTTACAATCAGGGAACACACCGACCCGGGGGTGGGGTTTACAACGGGGAACACACCGACCCGGGGGTGGGGTTTACAATCGGGGGACACACCGACCCGGGGGTGGGGTTTACAATCGGGGGACACACCGACCCGGGGGTGGGGTTTACAATCAGGAACACGCCGACCCGGGGGTGGGGTTTACAATCAGGAACACACCGACCCGGGGGTGGGGTTTACAATCGGGGAACACACCGACCCGGGGGTGGGGTTTACAATCAGGAACACACCGACCCGGGGGTGGGGTTTACAATCAGGAACACACCGACCCGGGGGTGGGGTTTACAATCGGGGAACTCACCGACCCGGGGGTGGGGTTTACAATCGGGGAACTCACCGACCCGGGGGTGGGGTTTACAATCGGGGAACACACCGACCCGGGGGTGGGGTTTACAACGGGGAACACACCGACCCGGGGGTGGGGTTTACAATCGGGGAACACACCGACCCGGGGGTGGGGTTTACAATCAGGAACACACCGACCCGGGGGTGGGGTTTACAATCGGGGAACACACCGACCCGGGGGTGGGGTTTACAATCGGGGAACACACCGACCCGGGGGTGGGGTTTACAATCAGGAACACACCGACCCGGGGGTGGGGTTTACAATCGGGGAACACACCGACCCGGGGGTGGGGTTTACAATCAGGGAACACACCGACCCGGGGGTGGGGTTTACAACGGGGAACACACCGACCCGGGGGTGGGGTTTACAATCGGGGGACACACCGACCCGGGGGTGGGGTTTACAATCAGGAACACACCGACCCGGGGGTGGGGTTTACAATCAGGGAACACACCGACCCGGGGGTGGGGTTTACAATCAGGGAACACACCGACCCGGGGGTGGGGTTTACAACGGGGAACACACCGACCCGGGGGTGGGGTTTACAATCGGGGGACACACCGACCCGGGGGTGGGGTTTACAATCGGGGGACACACCGACCCGGGGGTGGGGTTTACAACGGGGAACTCACCGACCCGGGGGTGGGGTTTACAAACTGGAACACACCGACCCGGGGGTGGGGTTTACAACGGGGAACACACCGACCCGGGGGTGGGGTTTACAAGGGGAACACACCGACCCGGGGGTGGGGTTTACAACGGGGAACTCACCGACCCGGGGGTGGGGTTTACAATCGGGGAACACACCGACCCGGGGGTGGGGTTTACAACGGGGAACTCACCGACCCGGGGGTGGGGTTTACAATCGGGGAACACGCCGACCCGGGGGTGGGGTTTACAATCGGGGAACACGCCGACCCGGGGGTGGGGTTTACAATCGGGAACACACCGACCCGGGGGTGGGGTTTACAATCGGGGAACACACCGACCCGGGGGTGGGGTTTACAATCAGGAACACACCGACCCGGGGGTGGGGTTTACAATCGGGGAACACGCCGACCCGGGGGTGGGGTTTACAATCAGGAACACACCGACCCGGGGGTGGGGTTTACAATCAGGGAACACACCGACCCGGGGGTGGGGTTTACAATCAGGAACACGCCGACCCGGGGGTGGGGTTTACAACGGGGAACTCACCGACCCGGGAGTGGGGTTTACAATCAGGAACACACCGACCCGGGGGTGGGGTTTACAATCAGGGAACACACCGACCCGGGGGTGGGGTTTACAACGGGGAACACACCGACCCGGGGGTGGGGTTTACAATCGGGGGACACACCGACCCGGGGGTGGGGTTTACAATCGGGGGACACACCGACCCGGGGGTGGGGTTTACAATCAGGGAACACACCGACCCGGGGGTGGGGTTTACAATCGGGGGACACACCGACCCGGGGGTGGGGTTTACAATCAGGGAACACACCGACCCGGGGGTGGGGTTTACAATCAGGAACACGCCGACCCGGGGGTGGGGTTTACAACGGGGAACTCACCGCCCCGGGGGTGGGGTTTACAATCAGGAACACACCGACCCGGGGGTGGGGTTTACAACGGGGAACACACCGACCCGGGGGTGGGGTTTACAATCAGGAACACACCGACCCGGGGGTGGGGTTTACAATCAGGAACTCACCGACCCGGGGGTGGGGTTTACAATCAGGAACTCACCGACCCGGGGGTGGGGTTTACAACGGGGAACACACCGACCCGGGGGTGGGGTTTACAATCAGGGAACACACCGACCCGGGGGTGGGGTTTACAATCGGGGAACACACCGACCCGGGGGTGGGGTTTACAATCGGGGAACACACCGACCCGGGGGTGGGGTTTACAAGGGGAACACACCGACCCGGGGGTGGGGTTTACAATCAGGAACACACCGACCCGGGGGTGGGGTTTACAATCAGGAACACACCGACCCGGGGGTGGGGTTTACAATCAGGAACTCACCGACCCGGGGGTGGGGTTTACAACGGGGAACACGCCGACCCGGGGGTGGGGTTTACAACGGGGAACACACCGACCCGGGGGTGGGGTTTACAATCGGGGGACACACCGACCCGGGGGTGGGGTTTACAATCAGGAACACACCGACCCGGGGGTGGGGTTTACAATCAGGAACACGCCGACCCGGGAGTGGGGTTTACAACGGGGAACACACCGACCCGGGGGTGGGGTTTACAAGGGGAACACACCGACCCGGGGGTGGGGTTTACAATCAGGAACACACCGACCCGGGGGTGGGGTTTACAATCAGGAACACACCGACCCGGGGGTGGGGTTTACAATCGGGGAAAACGCCGACCCGGGGGTGGGGTTTACAATCAGGAACACACCGACCCGGGGGTGGGGTTTACAACGGGGAACACACCGACCCGGGGGTGGGGTTTACAATCAGGAACACACCGACCCGGGGGTGGGGTTTACAATCAGGAACACACCGACCCGGGGGTGGGGTTTACAATCAGGAACTCACCGACCCGGGGGTGGGGTTTACAATCAGGAACTCACCGACCCGGGGGTGGGGTTTACAACGGGGAACACACCGACCCGGGGGTGGGGTTTACAATCAGGGAACACACCGACCCGGGGGTGGGGTTTACAATCGGGGAACACACCGACCCGGGGGTGGGGTTTACAATCGGGGAACACACCGACCCGGGGGTGGGGTTTACAATCGGGGAACACACCGACCCGGGGGTGGGGTTTACAATCAGGAACACACCGACCCGGGGGTGGGGTTTACAATCAGGAACTCACCGACCCGGGGGTGGGGTTTACAACGGGGAACACACCGACCCGGGGGTGGGGTTTACAATCAGGAACACACCGACCCGGGGGTGGGGTTTACAATCAGGAACACACCGACCCGGGGGTGGGGTTTACAATCAGGAACTCACCGACCCGGGGGTGGGGTTTACAACGGGGAACACGCCGACCCGGGGGTGGGGTTTACAACGGGGAACACACCGACCCGGGGGTGGGGTTTACAATCGGGGGACACACCGACCCGGGGGTGGGGTTTACAATCAGGAACACACCGACCCGGGGGTGGGGTTTACAATCAGGAACACGCCGACCCGGGAGTGGGGTTTACAATCAGGAACACACCGACCCGGGGGTGGGGTTTACAATCAGTAACACACCGACCCGGGGGTGGGGTTTACAATCGGGGAACACACCGACCCGGGGGTGGGGTTTACAACGGGGAACTCACCGACCCGGGGGTGGGGTTTACAACGGGGAACACACCGACCCGGGGGTGGGGTTTACAATCAGGAACTCACCGACCCGGGGGTGGGGTTTACAATCAGGAACACACCGACCCGGGTGTGGGGTTTACAATCAGGGAACACACCGACCCGGGGGTGGGGTTTACAATCAGGAACACACCGACCCGGGGGTGGGGTTTACAATCGGGGAACACACCGACCCGGGGGTGGGGTTTACAATCAGGAACACACCGACCCGGGGGTGGGGTTTACAAGGGGAACACACCGACCCGGGGGTTGGGTTTACAATCAGGAACACGCCGACCCGGGGGTGGGGTTTACAATCAGGAACACACCGACCCGGGGGTGGGGTTTACAATCAGGAACACACCGACCCGGGGGTGGGGTTTACAAGGGGAACACACCGACCCGGGGGTGGGGTTTACAATCGGGGGAAAACGCCGACCCGGGGGTGGGGTTTACAATCAGGAACACACCGACCCGGGGGTGGGGTTTACAACGGGGAACACACCGACCCGGGGGTGGGGTTTACAATCAGGAACACACCGACCCGGGGGTGGGGTTTACAATCGGGGAACACACCGACCCGGGGGTGGGGTTTACAATCAGGAACACACCGACCCGGGGGTGGGGTTTACAATCAGGGAACTCACCGACCCGGGGGTGGGGTTTACAATCGGGGAACACACCGACCCGGGGGTGGGGTTTACAATCGGGGAACACACCGACCCGGGGGTGGGGTTTACAAACTGGGAACTCACCGACCCGGGGGTGGGGTTTACAACGGGGAACACACCGACCCGGGGGTGGGGTTTACAATCGGGGAACTCACCGACCCGGGGGTGGGGTTTACAACGGGGAACACACCGACCCGGGGGTGGGGTTTACAATCGGGGAACACACCGACCCGGGGGTGGGGTTTACAAACTGGGAACTCACCGACCCGGGGGTGGGGTTTACAACGGGGAACACACCGACCCGGGGGTGGGGTTTACAAACTGGGAACTCACCGACCCGGGGGTGGGGTTTACAACGGGGAACACACCGACCCGGGGGTGGGGTTTACAATCGGGGAACACACCGACCCGGGGGTGGGGTTTACAATCGGGGAACACACCGACCCGGGGGTGGGGTTTACAATCAGGAACACACCGACCCGGGGGTGGGGTTTACAACGGGGGACACACCGACCCGGGGGTGGGGTTTACAATCGGGAACACACCGACCCGGGGGTGGGGTTTACAATCCGGGAACACACCGACCCGGGGGTGGGGTTTACAATCGGGAACTCACCGACCCGGGGGTGGGGTTTACAATCAGGAACACACAGACCCGGGGGTGGGGTTTACAATCGGGAACACACCGACCCGGGGGTGGGGTTTACAATCAGGAACACACCGACCCGGGGGTGGGGTTTACAATCGGGGAACACACCGACCCGGGGGTGGGGTTTACAAACTGGAACACACCGACCCGGGGGTGGGGTTTACAATCAGGAACACACCGACCCGGGGGTCGGTTTTACAATCGGGGAACACACCGACCCGGGGGTGGGGTTTACAATCGGGGAACACGCCGACCCGGGGGTGGGGTTTACAAGGGGAACACACCGACCCGGGGGTGGGGTTTACAATCGGGGAACTCGCCGACCCGGGGCTGGGGTTTACAATCAGGAACACACCGACCCGGGGGTGGGGTTTACAATGGGGAACACACCGACCCGGGGGTGGGGTTTACAATGGGGAACACACCGACCCGGGGGTGGGGTTTACAATCGGGGAACACACCGACCCGGGGGTGGGGTTTACAATCGGGGAACACGCCGACCCGGGGGTGGGGTTTACAATCAGGAACACACCGACCCGGTGGTGGGGTTTACAATCAGGAACACACCGACCCGGGGGTGGGGTTTACAACGGGGAACACACCGACCCGGGGGTGGGGTTTACAATCAGGAACACACCGACCCGGGGGTGGGGTTTACAACGGGGAACACACCGACCCGGGGGTGGGGTTTACAACGGGGAACACACCGACCCGGGGGTGGGGTTTACAATCGGGGAACTCACCGACCCGGGGGTGGGGTTTACAATCGGGGAACTCACCGACCCGGGGGTGGGGTTTACAATCAGGAACACACCGACCCGGGGGTGGGGTTTACAATCAGGAACACACCGACCCGGGGGTGGGGTTTACAAACTGGAACACACCGACCCGGGGGTGGAGTTTACAATCAGGAACACACCGACCCGGGGGTGGGGTTTACAAACTGGAACACACCGACCCGGGGGTGGGGTTTACAATCAGGAACACACCGACCCGGGGGTGGGGTTTACAACGGGGAACTCACCGACCCGGGGGTGGGGTTTACAACGGGGAACACACCGACCCGGGGGTGGGGTTTACAATCAGGAACACACCGACCCGGGGGTGGGGTTTACAATCGGGGAACACGCCGACACGGGGGTGGGGTTTACAATCAGGAACACGCCGACCCGGGGGTGGGGTTTACAATCAGGGACACTCCGACCCGGGGGTGGGGTTTACAACGGGGAACTCGCCGACCCGGGGCTGGGGTTTACAATCAGGAACACACCGACCCGGGGGTGGGGTTTACAATCAGGAACACACCGACCCGGGGGTGGGGTTTACAATCGGGGAACTCACCGACCCGGGGGTGGGGTTTACAATCAGGAACACACCGACCCGGGGGTGGGGTTTACAATCGCGGAACACACCGACCCGGGGGTGGGGTTTACAATCGGGGAACACACCGACCCGGGGGTGGGGTTTACAACGGGGAACTCACCGACCCGGGGGTGGGGTTTACAACGGGGAACACACCGACCCGGGGGTGGGGTTTACAATCGGGGAACTCACCGACCCGGGGGTGGGGTTTACAAACTGGAACTCACCGACCCGGGGGTGGGGTTTACAACGGGGAACACACCGACCCGGGGGTGGGGTTTACAACGGGGAACACACCGACCCGGGGGTGGGGTTTACAATCAGGAACACACCGACCCCGGGGTGGGGTTTACAATCAGGAACACACCGACCCGGGGGTGGGGTTTACAATCGGGGAACTCACCGACCCGGGGGTGGGGTTTACAATCAGGAACACACCGACCCGGGGGTGGGGTTTACAACGGGGAACACACCGACCCGGGGGTGGGGTTTACAACGGGGAACACACCGACCCGGGGGTGGGGTTTACAATCAGGAACACACCGACCCGGGGGTGGGGTTTACAATCAGGAACACACCGACCCGGGGGTGGGGTTTACAACGGGGAACTCGCCGACCCGGGGGTGGAGTTTACAATCGGGGAACACACCGACCCGGGGGTGGGGTTTACAATCAGGAACACACCGACCCGGGGGTGGGGTTTACAACGGGGAACTCGCCGACCCGGGGGTGGGGTTTACAATCGGGGAACACACCGACCCGGGGGTGGGGTTTACAACGGGGAACACACCGACCCGGGGGTGGGGTTTACAATCAGGAACACACCGACCCGGGGGTGGGGTTTACAATCAGGAACACACCGACCCGGGGGTGGGGTTTACAATCGGGGAACTCACCGACCCGGGGGTGGGGTTTACAATCGGGAACACACCGACCCGGGGGTGGGGTTTACAATCGGGGAACTCACCGACCCGGGGGTGGGGTTTACAAAGTGGAACACACCGACCCGGGGGTGAGGTTTACAACGGGGAACACACCGACCCGGGGGTGGGGTTTACAATCAGGAACACACCGACCCGGGGGTGGGGTTTACAATCAGGAACACACCGACCCGGGGGTGGGGTTTACAATCGGGGAACACACCGACCCGGGGGTGGGGTTTACAATCAGGAACACACCGACCCGGGGGTGGGGTTTACAATCAGGAACACACCGACCCGGGGGTGGGGTTTACAAAGTGGAACACACCGACCCGGGGGTAGGGTTTACAATGGGGAACACACCGACCCGGGGGTGGGGTTTACAATCAGGAACACACCGACCCGGGGGTGGGGTTTACAATCAGGAACACACCGACCCGGGGGTGGGGTTTACAAAGTGGAACACACCGACCCGGGGGTGGGGTTTACAATGGGGAACACACCGACCCGGGGGTGGGGTTTACAACGGGGAACACACCGACCCGGGGGTGGGGTTTACAATCAGGAACACACCGACACGGGGGTGGGGTTTACAACGGGGAACACACCGACCCGGGGGTGGGGTTTACAACGGGGAACACACCGACCCGGGGGTGGGGTTTACAACGGGGAACACACCGACCCGGGGGTGGGGTTTACAATGGGGGAACACACCGACCCGGGGGTGGGGTTTACAACGGGGAACACACCGACCCGGGGGTGGGGTTTACAACGGGGAACACACCGACCCGGGGGTGGGGTTTACAATCAGGAACACACCGACCCGGGGGTGGGGTTTACAACGGGGAACACACCGACCCGGGGGTGGGGTTTACAACCGGGAACACACCGACCCGGGGGTGGGGTTTACAACGGGGAACACACCGACCCGGGGGTGGGGTTTACAATCAGGAACACACCGACCCGGGGGTGGGGTTTACAATCGGGGAACACACCGACCCGGGGGTGGGGTTTACAATCAGGAACACACCGACCCGGGGGTGGGGTTTACAACGGGGAACACACCGACCCGGGGGTGGGGTTTACAACGGGGAACACACCGACCCGGGGGTGGGGTTTACAATCGGGAACACACCGACCCGGGGGTGGGGTTTACAATCGGGAACACACCGACCCGGGGGTGGGGTTTACAATCAGGAACACACCGACCCGGGGGTGGGGTTTACAACGGGGAACTCGCCGACCCGGGGGTGGGGTTTACAATCGGGGAACACACCGACCCGGGGGTGGGGTTTACAATCGGGGAACACACCGACCCGGGGGTGGGGTTTACAATCAGGAACACACCGACCCGGGGGTGGGGTTTACAACGGGGAACACGCCGACCCGGGGGTGGGGTTTACAATCAGGAACACACCGACCCGGGGGTGGGGTTTACAATCAGGAACACACCGACCCGGGGGTGGGGTTTACAATCGGGGAACTCACCGACCCGGGGGTGCGGTTTACAATCGGGGAACACACCGACCCGGGGGTGGGGTTTACAACGGGGAACACACCGACCCGGGGGTGGGGTTTACAACGGGGAACACACCGACCCGGGGGTGGGGTTTACAATCAGGAACACACCGACCCGGGGGTGGGGTTTACAATCAGGAACACACCGACCCGGGGGTGGGGTTTACAACGGGGAACTCGCCGACCCGGGGGTGGGGTTTACAATCGGGGAACACACCGACCCGGGGGTGGGGTTTACAATCAGGAACACACCGACCCGGGGGTGGGGTTTACAACGGGGAACTCGCCGACCCGGGGGTGGGGTTTACAATCGGGGAACACACCGACCCGGGGGTGGGGTTTACAACGGGGAACACACCGACCCGGGGGTGGGGTTTACAATGGGGAACACACCGACCCGGGGGTGGGGTTTACAATCGCGGAACACACCGACCCGGGGGTGGGGTTTACAATCGGGGAACACACCGACCCGGGGGTGGGGTTTACAACGGGGAACTCACCGACCCGGGGGTGGGGTTTACAACGGGGAACACACCGACCCGGGGGTGGGGTTTACAATCGGGGAACTCACCGACCCGGGGGTGGGGTTTACAAACTGGAACACACCGACCCGGGGGTGGGGTTTACAATCGGGGAACACACCGACCCGGGGGTGGGGTTTACAACGGGGAACACACCGACCCGGGGGTGGGGTTTACAATCAGGAACACACCGACCCGGGGGTGGGGTTTACAATCAGGAACACACCGACCCGGGGGTGGGGTTTACAATCAGGAACACACCGACCCGGGGGTGGGGTTTACAATCGGGGAACTCACCGACCCGGGGGTGGGGTTTACAATCAGGAACACACCAACCCGGGGGTGGGGTTTACAACGGGGAACACACCGACCCGGGGGTGGGGTTTACAACGGGGAACACACCGACCCGGGGGTGGGGTTTACAATCAGGAACACACCGACCCGGGGGTGGGGTTTACAATCAGGAACACACCGACCCGGGGGTGGGGTTTACAATGGGGAACACACCGACCCGGGGGTGGGGTTTACAACGGGGAACACACCGACCCGGGGGTGGGGTTTACAATCAGGAACACACCGACCCGGGGGTGGGGTCTACAACGGGGAACTCGCCGACCCGGGGGTGGGGTTTACAATGGGGAACACACCGACCCGGGGGTGGGGTTTACAACGGGGAACACACCGACCCGGGGGTGGGGTTTACAATCGGGAACACACCGACCCGGGGGTGGGGTTTACAATCGGGAACACACCGACCCGGGGGTGGGGTTTACAATCGGGGAACACACCGACCCGGGGGTGGGGTTTACAATCAGGAACACACCGACCCGGGGGTGGGGTTTACAAAGTGGAACACACCGACCCGGGGGTGGGGTTTACAATGGGGAACACACCGACCCGGGGGTGGGGTTTACAACGGGGAACACACCGACCCGGGGGTGGGGTTTACAAACGGGGAACTCGCTGACCCGGGGGTGGGGTTTACAACGGGGAAAACACCGACCCGGGGGTGGGGTTTACAAACTGGAACACACCGACCCGGGGGTGGGGTTTACAATCAGGAACACACCGACACGGGGGTGGGGTTTACAACGGGGAACACACCGACCCGGGGGTGGGGTTTACAATGGGGGAACACACCGACCCGGGGGTGGGGTTTACAATGGGGGAACACACCGACCCGGGGGTGGGGTTTACAACGGGGAACACACCGACCCGGGGGTGGGGTTTACAACGGGGAACACACCGACCCGGGGGTGGGGTTTACAATCAGGAACACACTGACCCGGGGGTGGGGTTTACAACGGGGAACACACCGACCCGGGGGTGGGGTTTACAATCGGGAACACACCGACCCGGGGGTGGGGTTTACAACGGGGAACACACCGACCCGGGGGTGGGGTTTACAATCAGGAACACACCGACCCGGGGGTGGGGTTTACAATCGGGGAACACACCGACCCGGGGGTGGGGTTTACAATCAGGAACACACCGACCCGGGGGTGGGGTTTACAATCAGGAACACACCGACCCGGGGGTGGGGTTTACAATCGGGAACACACCGACCCGGGGGTGGGGTTTACAACGGGGAACTCACCGACCCGGGGGTGGGGTTTACAAACAGGAACACACCGACCCGGGGGTGGGGTTTACAATCGGGAACACACCGACCCGGGGGTGGGGTTTACAAACAGGAACACACCGACCCGGGGGTGGGGTTTACAATCGGGAACACACCGACCCGGGGGTGGGGTTTACAATCAGGAACACACCGACCCGGGGGTGGGGTTTACAACGGGGAACACACCGACCCGGGGGTGGGGTTTACAATCGGGAACACACCGACCCGGGGGTGGGGTTTACAATCAGGAACACACCGACCCGGGGGTGGGGTTTACAATCGGGGAACACACCGACCCGGGGGTGGGGTTTACAACGGGGAACACACCGACCCGGGGGTGGGGTTTACAATCAGGAACACACCGACCCGGGGGTGGGGTTTCCAACGGGGAACTCGCCGACCCGGGGGTGGGGTTTACAATCGGGGAACACACCGACCCGGGGGTGGGGTTTACAATCGGGGAACACACCGACCCGGGGGTGGGGTTTACAATCGGGAACACACCGACCCGGGGGTGGGGTTTACAATCAGGAACACACCGACCCGGGGGTGGGGTTTACAACGGGGAACACGCCGACCCGGGGGTGGGGTTTACAATCAGGAACACACCGACCCGGGGGTGGGGTTTACAATCAGGAACACACCGACCCGGGGGTGGGGTTTACAATCGGGGAACTCACCGACCCGGGGGTGGGGTTTACAATCGGGGAACACACCGACCCGGGGGTGGGGTTTACAATCGGGGAACACACCGACCCGGGGGTGGGGTTTACAACGGGGAACACACCGACCCGGGGGTGGGGTTTACAATCAGGAACACACCGACCCGGGGGTGGGGTTTACAATCAGGAACACACCGACCCGGGGGTGGGGTTTACAACGGGGAACTCGCCGACCCGGGGGTGGAGTTTACAATCGGGGAACACACCGACCCGGGGGTGGGGTTTACAATCAGGAACACACCGACCCGGGGGTGGGGTTTACAATCAGGAACACACCAACCCGGGGGTGGGGTTTACAACGGGGAACACACCGACCCGGGGGTGGGGTTTACAACGGGGAACACACCGACCCGGGGGTGGGGTTTACAATCAGGAACACACCGACCCGGGGGTGGGGTTTACAATCAGGAACACACCGACCCGGGGGTGGGGTTTACAATGGGGAACACACCGACCCGGGGGTGGGGTTTACAACGGGGAACACACCGACCCGGGGGTGGGGTTTACAATCAGGAACACACCGACCCGGGGGTGGGGTCTACAACGGGGAACTCGCCGACCCGGGGGTGGGGTTTACAATGGGGAACACACCGACCCGGGGGTGGGGTTTACAACGGGGAACACACCGACCCGGGGGTGGGGTTTACAATCGGGAACACACCGACCCGGGGGTGGGGTTTACAATCGGGAACACACCGACCCGGGGGTGGGGTTTACAATCGGGGAACACACCGACCCGGGGGTGGGGTTTACAATCAGGAACACACCGACCCGGGGGTGGGGTTTACAAAGTGGAACACACCGACCCGGGGGTGGGGTTTACAATGGGGAACACACCGACCCGGGGGTGGGGTTTACAACGGGGAACACACCGACCCGGGGGTGGGGTTTACAAACGGGGAACTCGCTGACCCGGGGGTGGGGTTTACAACGGGGAAAACACCGACCCGGGGGTGGGGTTTACAAACTGGAACACACCGACCCGGGGGTGGGGTTTACAATCAGGAACACACCGACACGGGGGTGGGGTTTACAACGGGGAACACACCGACCCGGGGGTGGGGTTTACAACGGGGAACACACCGACCCGGGGGTGGGGTTTACAATCAGGAACACACCGACCCGGGGGTGGGGTTTAAAATCGGGGAACACACCGACCCGGGGGTGGGGTTTACAATCAGGAACACACCGACCCGGGGGTGGGGTTTACAACGGGGAACACACCGACCCGGGGGTGGGGTTTACAATCGGGAACACACCGACCCGGGGGTGGGGTTTACAATCAGGAACACACCGACCCGGGGGTGGGGTTTACAATCGGGGAACACACCGACCCGGGGGTGGGGTTTACAACGGGGAACACACCGACCCGGGGGTGGGGTTTACAATCAGGAACACACCGACCCGGGGGTGGGGTTTCCAACGGGGAACTCGCCGACCCGGGGGTGGGGTTTACAATCGGGGAACACACCGACCCGGGGGTGGGGTTTACAATCGGGGAACACACCGACCCGGGGGTGGGGTTTACAATCGGGAACACACCGACCCGGGGGTGGGGTTTACAATCAGGAACACACCGACCCGGGGGTGGGGTTTACAACGGGGAACACGCCGACCCGGGGGTGGGGTTTACAATCAGGAACACACCGACCCGGGGGTGGGGTTTACAATCAGGAACACACCGACCCGGGGGTGGGGTTTACAATCGGGGAACTCACCGACCCGGGGGTGGGGTTTACAATCGGGGAACACACCGACCCGGGGGTGGGGTTTACAATCGGGGAACACACCGACCCGGGGGTGGGGTTTACAACGGGGAACACACCGACCCGGGGGTGGGGTTTACAATCAGGAACACACCGACCCGGGGGTGGGGTTTACAATCAGGAACACACCGACCCGGGGGTGGGGTTTACAACGGGGAACTCGCCGACCCGGGGGTGGAGTTTACAATCGGGGAACACACCGACCCGGGGGTGGGGTTTACAATCAGGAACACACCGACCCGGGGGTGGGGTTTACAATCAGGAACACACCAACCCGGGGGTGGGGTTTACAACGGGGAACACACCGACCCGGGGGTGGGGTTTACAACGGGGAACACACCGACCCGGGGGTGGGGTTTACAATCAGGAACACACCGACCCGGGGGTGGGGTTTACAATCAGGAACACACCGACCCGGGGGTGGGGTTTACAATGGGGAACACACCGACCCGGGGGTGGGGTTTACAACGGGGAACACACCGACCCGGGGGTGGGGTTTACAATCAGGAACACACCGACCCGGGGGTGGGGTCTACAACGGGGAACTCGCCGACCCGGGGGTGGGGTTTACAATGGGGAACACACCGACCCGGGGGTGGGGTTTACAATCGGGGAACACACCGACCCGGGGGTGGGGTTTACAACGGGGAACACACCGACCCGGGGGTGGGGTTTACAATCAGGAACACACCGACCCGGGGGTGGGGTTTCCAACGGGGAACTCGCCGACCCGGGGGTGGGGTTTACAATCGGGGAACACACCGACCCGGGGGTGGGGTTTACAATCGGGGAACACACCGACCCGGGGGTGGGGTTTACAATCGGGAACACACCGACCCGGGGGTGGGGTTTACAATCAGGAACACACCGACCCGGGGGTGGGGTTTACAATCGGGGAACACACCGACCCGGGGGTGGGGTTTACAATCGGGAACACACCGACCCGGGGGTGGGGTTTACAATCAGGAACACACCGACCCGGGGGTGGGGTTTACAACGGGGAACACGCCGACCCGGGGGTGGGGTTTACAATCAGGAACACACCGACCCGGGGGTGGGGTTTACAATCAGGAACACACCGACCCGGGGGTGGGGTTTACAATCGGGGAACTCACCGACCCGGGGGTGGGGTTTACAATCGGGGAACACACCGACCCGGGGGTGGGGTTTACAATCGGGGAACACACCGACCCGGGGGTGGGGTTTACAACGGGGAACACACCGACCCGGGGGTGGGGTTTACAATCAGGAACACACCGACCCGGGGGTGGGGTTTACAATCAGGAACACACCGACCCGGGGGTGGGGTTTACAACGGGGAACTCGCCGACCCGGGGGTGGAGTTTACAATCGGGGAACACACCGACCCGGGGGTGGGGTTTACAATCAGGAACACACCGACCCGGGGGTGGGGTTTACAACGGGGAACTCGCCGACCCGGGGGTGGGGTTTACAATCGGGGAACACACCGACCCGGGGGTGGGGTTTACAACGGGGAACACACCGACCCGGGGGTGGGGTTTACAATGGGGAACACACCGACCCGGGGGTGGGGTTTACAATCAGGAACACACCGACCCGGGGGTGGGGTTTACAACGGGGAACACACCGACCCGGGGGTGGGGTTTACAATCAGGAACACACCGACCCGGGGGTGGGGTTTACAATCAGGAACACGCCGACCCGGGGGTGGGGTTTACAAGGGGAACACACCGACCCGGGGGTGGGGTTTACAAGGGGAACACACCGACCCGGGGGTGGGGTTTACAATCAGGGAACACACCGACCCGGGGGTGGGGTTTACAATCAGGAACACACCGACCCGGGGGTGGGGTTTACTATCAGGAACACACCGACCCGGGGGTGGGGTTTACAACGGGGATCACACCGACCCGGGGGTGGGGTTTACAAGGGGAACACACCGACCCGGGGGTGGGGTTTACAAACAGGAACACACCGACCCCGGGGTGGGGTTTACAATCAGGAACACACCGACCCGGGGGTGGGGTTTACAATCGGGAACACACCGACCCGGAGGTGGGGTTTACAACGGGGAACACACCGACCCGGGGGTGGGGTTTACAATCAGGAACACACCGACCCGGGGGTGGGGTTTACAATCGGGAACACACCGACCCGGGGGTGGGGTTTACAACGGGGAACACACCGACCCGGGGGTGGGGTTTACAAGGGGAACTCACCGACCCGGGGGTGGGGTTTAAAATCGGGGAACACACTGACCCGGGGGTGGGGTTTACAATCAGGAACACACCGACCCGGGGGTGGGGTTTACAATCAGGAACACACCGACCCGGGGGTGGGGTTTACAACGGGGAACACACCGACCCGGGGGTGGGGTTTACAACGGGGAACACACCGACCCGGGGGTGGGGTTTACAATCAGGAACACACCGACCCAGGGGGTGGGGTTTACAAGGGGAACTCACCGACCCGGGGGTGGGGTTTACAATCAGGAACACACCGACCCGGGGGTGGGGTTTACAATCAGGAACACACCGACCCGGGGGTGGGGTTTACAACGGGGAACACACCGACCCGGGGGTGGGGTTTACAATCAGGAACACACCGACCCGGGGGTGGGGTTTACAACGGGGAACACGCCGACCCGGGGGTGGGGTTTACAATCGGGGAACTCACCGACCCGGGGGTGGGGTTTACAATCAGGAACACACCGACCCGGGGGTGGGGTTTACAATCAGGAACACACCGACCCGGGGGTGGGGTTTACAATCGGGGAACACACCGACCCGGGGGTGGGGTTTACAATCAGGAACACGCCGACCCGGGGGTGGGGTTTACAAACTGGAACTCACCGACCCGGGGGTGGGGTTTACAACGGGGAACACACCGACCCGGGGGTGGGGTTTACAACGGGGAACACACCGACCCGGGGGTGGGGTTTACAATCAGGGAACACACCGACCCGGGGGTGGGGTTTACAATCGGGGAACACACCGACCCGGGGGTGGGGTTTACAATCAGGGAACACACCGACCCGGGGGTGGGGTTTACAATCGGGGAACACACCGACCCGGGGGTGGGGTTTACAATCGGGGGACACACCGACCCGGGGGTGGGGTTTACAATCAGGAACACACCGACCCGGGGGTGGGGTTTACAATCGGGGAACACTCCGACACGGGGGTGGGGTTTACAATCAGGAACACACCGACCCGGGGGTGTGGTTTACAATCGGGGAACACACCGACCCGGGGGTGGGGTTTACAATCAGGAACACACCGACCCGGGGGTGGGGTTTACAATCAGGAACACGCCGACCCGGGGGTGGGGTTTACAATCAGGGAACACACCGACCCGGGGGTGGGGTTTACAACGGGGAACACAGCGACCCGGGGGTGGGGTTTACAATCGGGGAACACACCGACCCGGGGGTGGGGTTTACAATCAGGAACACACCGACCCGGGGGTGGGGTTTACAATCAGGGAACACACCGACCCGGGGGTGGGGTTTACAATCGGGGGACACACCGACCCGGGTGTGGGGTTTACAACGGGGAACACACCGACCCGGGGGTGGGGTTTACAATCAGGAACTCACCGACCCGGGGGTGGGGTTTACAATCGGGGAACACACCGACCCGGGGGTGGGGTTTACAATCAGGAACACACCGACCCGGGGGTGGGGTTTACAATCAGGAACTCACCGACCCGGGGGTGGGGTTTACAATCAGGGAACACACCGACCCGGGGGTGGGGTTTACAATCGGGGAACACACCGACCCGGGGGTGGGGTTTACAAACTGGAACACACCGACCCGGGGGTGGGGTTTACAATCGGGGAACTCACCGACCCGGGGGTGGGGTTTACAATCGGGGAACACACCGACCCGGGGGTGGGGTTTACAATCAGGAACACACCGACCCGGGGGTGGGGTTTACAAACTGGAACACACCGACCCGGGGGTGGGGTTTACAATCAGGAACTCACCGACCCGGGGGTGGGGTTTACAAACTGGAACACACCGACCCGGGGGTGGGGTTTACAAACTGGAACACACCGACCCGGGGGTGGGGTTTACAATCAGGAACTCACCGACCCGGTGGTGGGGTTTACAAACTGGGAACACACCGACCCGGGGGTGGGGTTTACAATCAGGAACACACCGACCCGGGGGTGGGGTTTACAATCGGGGAACACACCGACCCGGGGGTGGGGTTTACAACGGGGAACACACCGACCCGGGGGTGGGGTTTACAATCAGGAACACGCCGACCCGGGGGTGGGGTTTACAATCAGGGAACACACCGACCCGGGGGTGGGGTTTACAATCGGGGAACACACCGACCCGGGGGTGGGGTTTACAACGGGGAACACACCGACCCGGGGGTGGGGTTTACAATCGGGGAACACACCGACCCGGGGGTGGGGTTTACAATCAGGAACTCACCGACCCGGGGGTGGGGTTTACAATCGGGGAACACTCCGACCCGGGGGTGGGGTTTACAACGGGGAACTCGCCAACCCGGGGGTGGGGTTTACAATCAGGAACACACCGACCCGGGGGTGGGGTTTACAAACTGGAACTCACCGACCCGGGGGTGGGGTTTACAACGGGGAACACACCGACCCGGGGGTGGGGTTTACAATCAGGAACACACCGACCCGGGGGTGGGGTTTACAATCAGGAACACACCGACCCGGGGGTGGGGTTTACAATCGGGGAACACACCGACCCGGGGGTGGGGTTTACAATCAGGAACACACCGACCCGGGGGTGGGGTTTACAACGGGGAACTCGCCGACCCGGGGGTGGGGTTTACAATCAGGAACACACCGACCCGGGGGTGGGGTTTACAATCGGGGAACACACCGACCCGGGGGTGGGGTTTACAATCGGGGAACTCACCGACCCGGGGGTGGGGTTTACAATCAGGAACACACCGACCCGGGGGTGGGGTTTACAACGGGGAACACACCGACCCGGGGGTGGGGTTTACAATCAGGAACTCACCGACCCGGGGGTGGGGTTTACAATCGGGGAACACACCGACCCGGGGGTGGGGTTTACAATCGGGGAACACACCGACCCGGGGGTGGGGTTTACAATCAGGAACACACCGACCCGGGGGTGGGGTTTACAATCGGGAACACACCGACCCGGGGGTGGGGTTTACAATGGGGGAACACACCGACCCGGGGGTGGGGTTTACAATGGGGGAACACACCGACCCGGGGGTGGGGTTTACAATCGGGGAACACACCGACCCGGGGGTGGGGTTTACAATCGGGAACTCACCGACCCGGGGGTGGGGTTTACAATCAGGAACACACCGACCCGGGGGTGGGGTTTACAACGGGGAACACGCCGACCCGGGGGTGGGGTTTACAATCGCGGAACACACCGACCCGGGGGTGGGGTTTACAATCAGGAACACACCGACCCGGGGGTGGGGTTTACAATCGGGAACACACCGACCCGGGGGTGGGGTTTACAACGGGGAACTCACCGACCCGGGGGTGGGGTTTACAATCAGGGAACACACCGACCCGGGGGTGGGGTTTACAATCAGGAACACACCGACCCGGGGGTGGGGTTTACAATCAGGAACACACCGACCCGGGGGTGGGGTTTACAACGGGGAACACACCGACCCGGGGGTGGGGTTTACAACGGGGAACACACCGACCCGGGGGTGGGGTTTACAATCGGGGAACACACCGACCCGGGGGTGGGGTTTACAATCAGGAACACACCGACCCGGGGGTGGGGTTTACAACGGGGAACACACCGACCCGGGGGTGGGGTTTACAATCAGGAACACACCGACCCGGGGGTGGGGTTTACAATCGGGAACTCACCGACCCGGGGGTGGGGTTTACAACGGGGAACTCACCGACCCGGGGGTGGGGTTTACAACGGGGAACACACCGACCCGGGGGTGGGGTTTACAACGGGGAACACACCGACCCGGGTGTGGGGTTTACAATCGGGAACACACCGACCCGGGGGTGGGGTTTACAAACTGGAACACACCGACCCGGGGGTGGGGTTTACAATCAGGAACACACCGACCCGGGGGTGGGGTTTACAATCGGGAACACACCGACCCGGGGGTGGGGTTTACAATCGGGAACACACCGACCCGGGGGTGGGGTTTACAACGGGGAACACGCCGACCCGGGGGTGGGGTTTACAACGGGGAACACGCCGACCCGGGGGTGGGGTTTACAATCAGGAACACGCCGACCCGGGGGTGGGGTTTACAATCAGGAACACACCGACCCGGGGGTGGGGTTTACAATCAGGAACACGCCGACCCGGGGGTGGGGTTTATAACGGGGAACTCACCGACCCGGGGGTGGGGTTTACAACGGGGAACACACCGACCCGGGGGTGGGGTTTACAATCAGGAACTCACCGACCCGGGGGTGGGGTTTACAACGGGGAACACACCGACCCGGGGGTGGGGTTTACAACGGGGAACACACCGACCCGGGGGTGGGGTTTACAATCAGGAACACACCGACCCGGGGGTGGGGTTTACAACGGGGAACACACCGACCCGGGGGTGGGGTTTACAATGGGGAACTCACCGACCCGGGGGTGGGGTTTACAATCGGGGGACACACCGACCCGGGGGTGGGGTTTACAAGGGGAACACACCGACCCGGGGGTGGGGTTTACAATCGGGGAACACACCGACCCGGGGGTGGGGTTTACAATCAGGAACACACCGACCCGGGGGTGGGGTTTACAATCGGGGAACACACCGACCCGGGGGTGGGGTTTACAATCAGGAACTCACCGACCCGGGGGTGGGGTTTACAATCGGGGAACACACCGACCCGGGGGTGGGGTTTACAACGGGGAACTCAGCGACCCGGGGGTGGGGTTTACAATCGGGGAACACACCGACCCGGGGGTGGGGTTTACAATCGGGGAACACACCGACCCGGGGGTGGGGTTTACAATCAGGAACTCACCGACCCGGGGGTGGGGTTTACAATCAGGAACACACCGACCCGGGGGTGGGGTTTACAATCGGGGAACTCACCGACCCGGGGGTGGGGTTTACAACGGGGAACACACCGACCCGGGGGTAGGGTTTACAATCAGGAACACACCGACCCGGGGGTGGGGTTTACAACGGGGAACACACCGACCCGGGGGTGGGGTTTACAATCAGGAACACACCGACCCGGGGGTGGGGTTTACAATCAGGAACACACCGACCCGGGGGTGGGGTTTACAACGGGGAACACGCCGACCCGGGGGTGGGGTTTACAATCAGGAACACACCGACCCGGGGGTGGGGTTTACAATCAGGAACACACCGACCCGGGGGTGGGGTTTACAACGGGGAACACGCCGACCCGGGGGTGGGGTTTACAACGGGGAACACGCCGACCCGGGGGTGGGGTTTACAAACTGGAACACACCGACCCGGGGGTGGGGTTTACAATCAGGAACACACCGACCCGGGGGTGGGGTTTACAATCGGGGAACACACCGACCCGGGGGTGGGGTTTACAATCAGGAACACACCGACCCGGGGGTGGGGTTTACAATCGGGAACACACCGACCCGGGGGTGGGGTTTACAATCGGGAACACACCGACCCGGGGGTGGGGTTTACAACGGCGAACACACCGACCCGGGGGTGGGGTTTACAATCAGGAACACACCGACCCGGGGGTGGGGTTTACAATCAGGAACACACCGACCCGGGGGTGGGGTTTACAACGGGGAACACACCGACCCGGGGGTGGGGTTTACAATCAGGAACACACCGACCCGGGGGTGGGGTTTACAATCGGGAACACACCGACCCGGGGGTGGGGTTTACAATCGGGAACACACCGACCCGGGGGTGGGGTTTACAACGGCGAACACACCGACCCGGGGGTGGGGTTTACAATCAGGAACACACCGACCCGGGGGTGGGGTTTACAAACTGGAACACACCGACCCGGGGGTGGGGTTTACAATCAGGAACACACCGACCCGGGGGTGGGGTTTACAATCAGGAACACACCGACCCGGGGGTGGGGTTTACAATCAGGAACACACCGACCCGGGGGTGGGGTTTACAACTGGGAACTCACCGACCCGGGGGTGGGGTTTACAATCAGGAACACACCGACCCGGGGGTGGGGTTTACAAACTGGAACACACCGACCCGGGGGTGGGGTTTACAATCGGGGAACTCACCGACCCGGGGGTGGGGTTTACAAAGTGGAACACACCGACCCGGGGGTGGGGTTTACAATCGGGGAACACACCGACCCGGGGGTGGGGTTTACAATCGGGGAACACACCGACCCGGGGGTGGGGTTTACAAACTGGAACTCACCGACCCGGGGGTGGGGTTTACAATCGGGGAACACACCGACCCGGGGGTGGGGTTTACAATCGGGGAACACACCGACCCGGGGGTGGGGTTTACAAACTGGAACACACCGACCCGGGGGTGGGGTTTACAACGGGGAACACACCGACCCGGGGGTGGGGTTTACAAACTGGAACACACCGACCCGGGGGTGGGGTTTACAAAGTGGAACACACCGACCCGGGGGTGGGGTTTACAAAGTGGAACACACCGACCCGGGGGTGGGGTTTACAACGGGGAACACACCGACCCGGGGGTGGGGTTTACAATCAGGAACACACAGACCCGGGGGTGGGGTTTACAATCGGGGAACACACCGACCCGGGGGTGGGGTTTACAATCGGGGAACACACCGACCCGGGGGTGGGGTTTACAATCGGGGAACTCACCGACCCGGGGGTGGGGTTTACAAAGTGGAACACACCGACCCGGGGGTGGGGTTTACAAAGTGGAACACACCGACCCGGGGGTGGGGTTTACAATCAGGAACACACCGACCCGGGGGTGGGGTTTACAATCCAGGAACACACCGACCCGGGGGTGGGGTTTACAATCGGGGAACACACCGACCCGGGGGTGGGGTTTACAATCGGGGAACACACCGACCCGGGGGTGGGGTTTACAATGGGGAACTCACCGACCCGGGGGTGGGGTTTACAATCGGGGACACACCGACCCGGGGGTGGGGTTTACAACGGGGAACACACCGACCCGGGGGTGGGGTTTACAACGGGTACACACCGACCCGGGGGTGGGGTTTACAATGGGGAACTCACCGACCCGGGGGTGGGGTTTACAATCGGGGACACACCGACCCGGGGGTGGGGTTTACAACGGGGAACACACCGACCCGGGGGTGGGGTTTACAACGGGTACACACCGACCCGGGGGTGGGGTTTACAATGGGGAACTCACCGACCCGGGGGTGGGGTTTACAATCGGGGACACACCGACCCGGGGGTGGGGTTTACAACGGGGAACACACCGACCCGGGGGTGGGGTTTACATTGGGGAACAACCTCTCCGAGGGGTGGGTTGGAATCTCTTCCAGTGTTTGCCTCTCCATTTTTCCCCTCAGCTCCTCTCCTAATCCCTCAGTGCCGACTCTCCCTCACACTCATCGCTCTCCAATCACCATTCACCCCTGTCCGCCCCGCCCCGCCCCGCCCGCTCTCCGGACTCCGGACTCCGGCCCCGGCTGGACTTCGCTCCCGCTGCCCATTTGCTCCCCGCCCTCCTCCGGCGCCATGGCCGTTAGAATCCCATCGCTTTTCGCGGCCCGAATCGGCTCATGGCGGCGCCTCAGCTCCGGGAACGGGGGCGGGCTCGCCGGGCAGCGGGGTAGGTAGAGGGGCAAACCCTTCACCCTCAACTCCATCCTCTCCCCAACCCTCAGCCTAACCCCTCCGCAGCATCACCTCTCAACCCACTACAGGTACCCAGAGGGGGGAGGTCGAGAAAGTGTAAGGACTAGACCCTCTACTCTCCCCCTAACCCCCTCAATTACCCCCACATCATCATGCTCACCCCCACACCTCACCCAACCATCCTCAGCCCCAAACCACCCTCAGCCGTCTCCATCACCACACTGACCAAACCCCCAACCACACCCCCACCCCCACCCCATTACCCTGCTCCACACTGACTGCAGCTTCCCACAGGAACAGGAAAAGTCCAGGTTGCCCCCCAGCTCCCGGCCTGTGACATCGAGCCCCAGAAATACCAGGTGAGGGAGAAGGCAGAAGGGAGGAGAGAGGGGGAGAGAGTTCAGGGGATGGAGGGAGTGGGGAGAGAGTTCAGAGTGTGGAGGGTGAGGGGAGAGAGTTCAGAGGATGGAGGGTGTGGGGAGAGAGTTCAGAGGATGGAGGGAGTGGGGAGAGAGTTCAGAGGATGGTGGGAGTGGGGAGAGAGTTCAGGGGATGGAGGGTGTGGGGAGAGAGTTCAGAGGGTGGAGGGAGGGGGCGAGAGTTCAGAGGGTTGTGGGAGTGGGGAGAGAGTTCAGAGGGTGGAGGGAGGGGGGAGAGATTTCAGGGGATGGAGGGAGGGGGGGAGAGATTTCAGGGGATGGAGGGAGGGGGGGGAGAGTTCAGAGGGTGGAGGGAGGGGGAGAGAGTTCAGAGGGTGGTGGGAGTGGGGAGAGAGTTCAGGGGATGGAGGGAGGGGGAGAGAGTTCAGAGGGTGGAGGGAGGGGGAGAGAATTCAGAGGATGGAGGGTGTGGGGAGAGAGTTCAGAGGTAGGAGAGTGTGGGGAGAGAGCAGAGGATGGAGGGTGTGGGGAGAGAGTTCAGGGGATGGAGGGTGAGGGGAGAGAGTTCAGAGGATGGAGGGAGGGGGGAGAGAGTTCACAGGGTGGAGGGAGGGGGGAGAGAGTTCAGAGGATGGAGGGTGTGGGGAGAGAGTTCAGAGGATGGAGGGAGTGGGGAGAGAGTTCAGAGGGTGGAGGGAGGGGGAGAGAGTTCAGAGGATGGAGGGTGTGGGGAGAGAGTTCAGAGGATGGAGGGTGAGGGGAGTGAGTTCAGAGGATGGAGGGAGTGGGGAGAGAGTTCAGGGGATGGAGGGAGGGGGGAGAGATTTCGGGGGATGGAGGGAGGGGGAGAGAGTTCAGAGGGTGGAGGGAGGGGGAGAGAGTTCAGGGGATGGAGGGAGGGGGGAGAGAGTTCAGGGGATGGAGGGTGTGGGGAGAGAGTTCAGGGGATGGAGGGTGTGGGGAGAGAGTTCAGAGGGTGGAGGGAGGGGGAGAGAGTTCAGGGGATGGAGGGAGGGGGGAGAGAGTTCAGGGGATGGAGGGTGTGGGGAGAGAGTTCAGGGGATGGAGGGTGAGGGGAGAGAGTTCAGGGGATGGAGGGAGGGGGGAGAGAGTTCAGGGGATGGAGGGAGGGGGAGAGAGTTCAGAGGATGGAGGGTGTGGGGAGAGAGTTCAGGGGATGGAGGGTGTGGGGAGAGAGTTCAGAGGATGGAGGGAGGGGGGAGAGAGTTCACAGGGTGGAGGGAGGGGGGAGAGAGTTCAGAGGATGGAGGGAGGGGGGAGAGAGTTCACAGGGTGGAGGGAGGGGGGAGAGAGTTCAGAGGATGGAGGGAGTGGGGAGAGAGTTCAGAGGATGGAGGGTGAGGGGAGTGAGTTCAGAGGATGGAGGGAGGGGGGAGAGAGTTCACAGGGTGGAGGTAGGGGGGAGAGAGTTCAGAGGATGGAGGGTGAGGGGAGAGAGTTCAGAGGATGGAGGGAGGGGGGAGAGAGTTCACAGGGTGGAGGTAGGGGGGAGAGAGTTCAGAGGATGGAGGGAGTGGGGAGAGAGTTCAGAGGATGGAGGGAGTGGGGAGAGAGTTCAGAGGATGGAGGGTGTGGGGAGAGAGTTCAGGGGATGGAGGGAGGGGGAGAGAGTTCAGGGGATGGAGGGTGAGGGGAGAGAGAGTTCAGAGGGTGGAGGGAGGGGGAGAGAGTTCAGAGGATGGAGGGTGTGGGGAGAGAGTTCAGAGGGTGGAGGGTGTGGGGAGAGAGTTCAGGGGATGGAGGGTGAGGGGAGAGAGTTCAGGGGATGGAGGGTGTGGGGAGAGAGTTCAGAGGATGGAGGGAGAGGGGAGAGAGTTCACAGGGTGGAGGGAGTGGGGAGAGATTTCAGAGGATGGAGGGTGAGGGGAGAGAGTTCAGGGGATGGAGGGAGGGGGAGAGAGTTCAGGGGATGGAGGGTGAGGGGAGAGAGAGTTCAGAGGATGGAGGGTGAGGGGAGAGAGAGTTCAGAGGGTGGAGGGAGGGGGGAGAGAGTTCAGAGGATGGAGGGTGTGGGGAGAGAGTTCAGGGGATGGAGGGTGAGGGGAGAGAGTTCAGGGGATGGAGGGTGAGGGGAGAGAGTTCAGGGGATGGAGGGTGTGGGGAGAGAGTTCAGAGGATGGAGGGAGGGGGGAGAGAGTTCACAGGGTGGAGGGAGGGGGGAGAGAGTTCAGGGGATGGAGGGAGTGGGGAGAGAGTTCAGAGGATGGAGGGTGAGGGGAGAGAGTTCAGGGGATGGAGGGTGTGGGGAGAGAGTTCAGAGGGTGGAGGGTGTGGGGAGAGAGTTCAGAGGATGGAGGGAGGGGGGAGAGAGTTCACAGGGTGGAGGGAGGGGGGAGAGAGTTCAGGGGATGGAGGGTGAGGGGAGTGAGTTCAGAGGATGGAGGGAGTGGGGAGAGAGTTCAGGGGATGGAGGGTGAGGGGAGAGAGTTCAGAGGGTGGAGGGTGAGGGGAGAGAGTTCAGGGGATGGAGGGAGTGGGGAGAGAGTTCAAGGGATGGAGGGAGGGGGGAGAGAGTTCAGAGGATGGAGGGTGAGGGGAGAGAGTTCAGAGGATGGAGGGAGAGGGGAGAGAGTTCAGGGGATGGAGGGAGTGGGGAGAGAGTTCAGAGGATGGAGGGTGAGGGGAGAGAGTTCAGAGGATGGAGGGAGAGGGGAGAGAGTTCAGGGGATGGAGGGAGTGGGGAGAGAGTTCAGAGGGTGGAGGGAGGGGGAGAGAGTTCAGAGGGTGGAGGTAGGGGGGAGAGAGTTCATAGGATGGAGGGAGTGGGGAGAGAGTTCAGAGGGTGGAGGGAGGGGGAGAGAGTTCAGAGGATGGAGGGTGTGGGGAGAGAGTTCAGAGGATGGAGGGTGTGGGGAGAGAGTTCAGAGGGTGGAGGGAGGGGGGAGAGAGTTCAGGGGATGGAGGGGGCGAGAGAGTTCAGGGGATGGAGGGAGTGGTGAGAGAGTTCAGAGGATGGAGGGAGGGGGGAGAGAGTTCAGAGGATGGAGGGTGAGGGGAGAGAGTGCAGAGGTTGGAGGGTGTGGGGAGAGAGTTCAGAGGATGGAGGGGGGAGAGAGAGTTCAGGGGATGGAGGGAGTCGGGAGAGAGTTCAGGGGATGGAGGGTGGAGGGGGCGAGAGTTCAGAGGGTGGTAGGAGTGGGGAGAGAGTTCAGAGGATGGAGGGGGGAGAGAGAGTTCAGGGGATGGAGGGAGTGGGGAGAGAGTTCAGGGGATGGAGGGTGGAGGGGGCGAGAGTTCAGAGGGTGGTAGGAGTGGGGAGAGAGTTCAGAGGGTGGGGAGTGAAGAGAGAGAGTTCACTGGGTTGTGTTCAGTGCAGGATGTTTGGAGAATGAAGATGTTCTTTGGGGTGCGATGGAAGGTGGGGGTGCATTTGGTAGCGGAGTTCGGGGGGGGGGGCGGGTTTGGTGCTGATCTGACAGCACCTCACCGTAACACTGAATGTGTCCTGGAACAGGGCCGGTCCCAGCAGGAGCTGCTCACCCTGAGGAGATCCCACCTCTCACCTTTTGCCTTCACCTATTACCAACGTCCCCTGCTGCTCCACCACGGACACATGCAGTGGGTGTGGGACGCAGACGGACACCGTTACCTGGACTTCTACGGAGGCGTCGCCACCATCAGTGTGGGGCACTGTCACCCGTGAGCACTCACACCCTACCCTTCCAGAGGCAGCGCCAGTCTGTGGGGAGGCCAGGAGTGTGAGGGACGGAGATGGGTGGGTTCATGGTTGGGGTCGTTAGTGTCAACATGCGGGTATGGTAGGGTGGTTGTAGGTGTAGGAGAAAGGAATGGAGAAATGTATGGACATTTTGCAGAAGGAAATGGAGGGAGATGGACTTTGGGAACATGTGGTGATGTGGATATTATGAATGGGATGTGGACATTGGGAATGAGGGATGTGAACATTGGGAACGGGGTGGATGTGAACATTGGGAATGGGGGCGATGTGGACATTGGGAACGGGGTCGATGTGAACATTGGGAACGGGGTGGATGTGAACATTAGGAATGGGGGCGATGTGGACATTGGGAATGGGGATGTGAACGGGGTGGATGTGAACATTGGGAACGGGGGCGATGTGGACATTGGGAACTGGGTGGATGTGGACATTGGGAACGGGGGTGATGTGAACATTGGGAACGGGGTGGATATGGACATGGGAACGAGGTGGATGTGGACATTGGGAACGAGGTGGATGTGGACATTGGGAACGGGGTGGATGTGGACATTGGGAACGGGGGCGATGTGGACATTGGGAACGCGGTGGATGTGGACATTGGAAACTGGGGTGATGTGGACATTGGAAACGGGCGATGTGGACATTGGGAACGGGGAATGTGAACATTGGGAACGGGGAATGTGGACATCGGGAACGAGGTGGATGTGGACATCGGGAACGGGGGTGATGTGGACATCGGGAACGGGGTGGATGTGGATGTGGACATTGGGAACGGGGTGGATGTGGATGTGGACATTGGGAACGGGGTGGATGTGGACATTGGGAACGGGGGTGATGTGGACATTGGGAACGGGGTGGATGTGGACATTGGGAACGGGGTGATGTGGACATTGGGAACGGGGTGATGTGGACATGGGGAACGGGGGTGGATGTGGACATGGGGAACGGGGGTGGATGTGGACATCGGGAACGGGGAATGTGGACATCGGGAACGAGGTGGATGTGGACATCGGGAACGGGGGTGATGTGGACATTGGGAATGGGGTGGATGTGGATGTGGACATTGGGAACGGGGGTGATGTGGATGTGGACATTGGGAACGGGGGTGATGTGGACATTGGGAACGGGGTGGATGTGGACATTGGGAACGGGGTGGAGGTGGACATTGGGAACGGGGAATGTGGACATTGGGAACGGGGGTGATGTGGACATTGGGAACGGGGGTGATGTGGACATTGGGAACGGGGTGGATGTGGACATTGGGAACGGGGGTGATGTGGACATTGGGAACGGGGTGATGTGGACATGGGGAACGGGGGTGGATGTGGACATGGGGAACGGGGGTGGATGTGGACATCGGGAACGGGGGTGATGTGGACATCTGGAACGGGGGTGGATGTGGACAATGGGAACAGGGGTGATGTGGACATCGGGAACGGGGGTGATGTGGACATCAGGAACGGGGTGGATGTGGACAATGGGAACGGGGGTGATGTGGACATCGGGAACGGGGTGGATGTGGACATCGGGAACGGGGTGGATGTGGACATCGGGAACGGGGTGGATGTGGACATCGGGAACGGGGGTGATGTGGACATCAGGAATGGGGTGGATGTGGACAACGGGAACGGGGGTGATGTGGACATCGGGAACGGGGTGGATGTGGACATCGGGAACGGGGAATGTGAACATTGGGAACGGGGTGGATGTGGACATTGGGAATGGGGTGGATGTGGACATTGGGAACGGGGGTAATGTGGACTTTGGGAACGGGGGTGATGTGGACATTGGGAACGGGGGTGATGTGGACCTTGGGAATGAGGTGGATGTGGACATTGGGAAGGGAGTGGATGTGGACATTGGGAACGGGGTGGATGTGGACATTGGGAACGGGGAATGTGAACATTGGGAATGGGGTGGATGTGAACATTGGGAACGGGGTGATGTGGACATTGGAAATGGGGAATGTGGACATTGGGAACGGGGTGGATGTGGACATTGGGAACGGGGTGGATGTGGACATTGGGAATGGGGAATGTGGACATTGGGAACGGGGTGGATGTGGACAGTGGGAATGGGGATGATGAGGACTGGGATTGGGGTGTGAGAAGGATATTGAGAATGGGGGAATGTGGACATTGTGAATGCGTAGTGTTGTGGACATTGAGAATTGGGATGTGGACATTGGGAATTGAGGATGGGAACATTGGGAATGGGGCCGTGAACATTGGCAATAAGGGGTGATGTGGACCATGGGAATGTGGAGATGGGGTCATTTAGAATAGGTGGGATGTGGACATTGGGAATAGGGAGAGGTGGTATTTGGGAATAGGATGTGTGTGGACATTGGGAAAGGGCATTGATGGTGACATTGGAATGTGTGGTAATGTTTACATTATGAATGGGGCTGTGGACATTGGGAATGGGGATGATGTGGTCATTGGGAATGGGGGATGTGGTCATTGGGAATGGTGATGATGTTGATATTCTGAATGGGGATGATGTTGACATTGGGATGGGAATGATGTGGACATTGGGAATTGTGAGTTGTGGTATTTGGGAATGGGGTGTGATGTGCACATTTGGAATGGAGATGATATTGATGCTAGGAATAGTGGTGATATGGACATTGATAATGGTGGTGACATGGACATTGGGAATGCGGATGATATGGACATCGGGAATGGGAATGATGTGGACATTCTGAATGGTGGTTATGCGGACATTGGGAATGGTGAAAATGTGAACATTGGGAAAGGGGGTGGTGTGGACATTGAATGGAGGTGATGTGGATATTGGAAATGGTGATGTGGACATTGGGAATGGGGGATGACATTGGGAATTGAGAGTTGTGGTATTTGGGAATGGGGAGTGATGTGCAGATTGGGAAATGAGATGATGTTGATACTGGGAACAGGGTTGATGTTGACATTGGGAATGCGGATGATGTTGACATTGGGAATGGGGGTGATGTGGACATTGAATGGAGGTGATGTGGATATTGGGAATGGGGATGATGTGGAAATTGGTAATGGGTTGATGTGGAAATTCTGGATGGTAGTGATGTGGACATTGGGAAAGGGGTGTTGTGGTCATTGGGAATGAGGGAATGACATTGGGAATTGGGAGATGTGTTCATTGGGAATTGGGGTGATTTTGACTTTGGGAATGTGGATGATGTGGACATTGGGAATGGGGGTGATGTGGACATTGGGAATGGGGAATGTGGACATTGGGAATGCGGATGTGACATTAGGAATGGGGATGATGTTTGCTTTGGGAATGGGGAATGTGGACATTGGGAATAGGTGTGATGTGGATATTGGGAATGGGGATGATGTGGAAATTGGTAATGGGTTGATGTGGAAATTCTGGATGGTAGTGATGTGGACATTGGGAATGGGGAAGATGTGGACATTGGGAATGAGGGAATGACATTGGGAATTGGGAGATGTGTTCATTGGGAATTGGGGTGATTTTGACTTTGGGAATGTGGATGATGTGGACATTGGGAGTGGGGGTGATGTGGACATTGTGAATGGGGGTGATGTGGACATTGGGAATGGGGAATGTGGACATTGGGAATGCGGATGTGACATTAGGAATGGGGATGATGTTTGCTTTGGGAATGGGGAATGTGGACATTGGGAATAGGTGTGATGTGGATATTGGGAATGGGGATGATGTGGAAGTTGGTAATGGGTTGATGTGGAAATTCTGGATGGTAGTGATGTGGACATTGGGAATGGGGAAGATGTGGACATTGGGAATGAGGGAATGACGTTGGGAATTGGGAGATGTGTTCATTGGGAATTGGGGTGATTTTGACTTTGGGAATGTGGATGATGTGGACATTGGGAATGGGGTGATGTGGACATTGGGAATGGGGAATGTGGACATTGGGAATGGGGAATGTGGACATTGGGAATAGGGAATGTGGACATTGGGAATGCAGATGTGACATTAGGAATGGGGATGATGTTTGCTTTGGGAATGGGGAATGTGGACATTGGGAATGAGGGAATGACATTGGGAATTGGGAGATGTGTTCATTGGGAATTGGGGTGATTTTGACTTTGGGAATGTGGATGATGTGGACATTGGGAGTGGGGGTGATGTGGACATTGGGAATGGGGAATGTGGACATTGGGAATGCAGATGTGACATTAGGAATGGGGATGATGTTTGCTTTGGGAATGGGGAATGTGGACATTGGGAGTGGGGTGTGAGAAGGATATTGAGAATGGGGGAATGTAGACATTATGAATGCATAGTGTTGTTGACATTGAGAATTGGGATGTGGACATTGGGAATTGAGGATAGGAACATTGGGAATGGGGGCCGTGAACATTGTCAATAAGGGTGATGTGGACCATGTGAATGTGGAGATGTTGACATTGGGAATGGGGAATGTGAACATTGTGAATGGTGGTGATGTGGACATTGTGAATGGTGAGTTTTGGGTCCCTTATCTTAGCGAGGATGTGCTGTAACTGGAGAAGGTTCAAAGGAGTTTCACAAAAATGATTCCAGGATTGAATGGCTTGTCATATGAAGAGTGTTAGATGGCTCTGGGCCTGTATTCATTAGAATTCAGAAGAATGAGGGGTGACCTAATTGAAATCTATTGAATAGTGAAAGGCCTTGATAGAATGGATGTTTCCTATGGTGGAGTGTCTAGGATCAGAGGCACAGCCGCAGAATAGAATGACGTCTTGTTAGAATGGAGATGAGGAGTAATTTCCTTAGCCAGCGAGTGGTGAATCTGTGGAATTCTTTGCCCCAGGCAGCAGTGGAAGCCAAGTCTTTATTATATTTAAGGTAGAGTTTGATAGATTCTGGATTGGTCAGGGCATGAAGGGCTACGGGGAGAAGGCAAGAGATTGTGCTGAGGAAAATTGGATCAGCATGATGAAATGGTGGAGCAGACTCGATGGGCCAAATGGCCAAATTCTGCTCCTATATCTATGATCTTATCATATACAGAGAGCAACTAAAAGAATCATTAGAAGGGAAAAGATGAAATATGAAAGCAAGCTAGCAAATAATATCAAAATGGATTGTAAATGTTTTTTCAAGTATATAAAAGATAAAGAGAGATGAGAGTGGATATAGGATCACTAGAAAATGATGCAGGAGAAATAATATCAGGGGAGAAGGAGATGACAGGTGAACTAAATGAGTATTTTGCATCAGTCTTCACTGTGGAAGGCACTAACGGTGTCCCAGATGTTGTAGTGTGTGAAGGAAGAGAAGTGGGTGCAGTTACTATTACAATGGAGAAGGTGCTTGAAAAGCTGAAAGACCCAAGGGTATTTCAGTCATCTTGACCAGAGGAACTGCACCCTTGGGTTCTGAAAGAGGTTGCGGTAGAGATTGTGGCAGCATTAGCAATAATCTTTCCAAAATCATTGGACTCAGAGCCAGAGGACTAGAAAATTGCAAATGTCCCCCCACTCTTTAAGAAAGGAGGAAGGCAGCAGAAAGGAAATTATAGACCAGTTAGCCTGACCTCAGTGGTTGGGAATATGTTAGAGTCAATTGTTAAGGATGAGGTGATGGAGTACTTGGTGACACAGGACAAGACAGGTCGAAGTCAGCATGGTTTCCTTCAGGGAAAATCCTGCCTGATGAACCTGTTGGAATTCTTTGAGGAGATTACAAGTAGGAGAGATAAAGGGGATGCAGAGGATGTGGTATATTAGGACTTTCAGAAGGCCTTTAGCAAGGTGCCACACATGAGGCTACTTACCAACTTAAGAGCCCGTGGTATTACAGGAAAGTTTCTAACATGGTTGGAGAATTGGCTGATTGGAAAGAGGCCACCAGTGGGAATAAAAGGATCCTTTTCTGGTTGGTTACCAGTGATAGTGGTGTTCTGCAAGTGGCAATGTTGAGGTCACTTCTTTTTATGTTGTATATAAATGATTTAGATGATGGAATAGATGGCTTTGTTGCCAAGTTTGCAGATGATACAATGATTGGTGGAGGGGCAGGTAGTGTTAAGGAAACAGGTAGAATGCAGAAGGAATTAGATGGATTAGGAGAATGGACAAGAAAGTGACAAATGAAATATAATGTTGGAAAATGTATGGTCATGCACTTTGATAGTAGAAATAAATGTGTGGACTATTTTCTAAACGGGGAGAAAATCCAAAAATCTGAGATGCAAAGTCACTTGAGAATCCTTGTGCAGAACACCCTAAAGGTTAACTTGCAGGTAGAGTCAGTGGTGAGGAAGGCAAATACAATGTTGGCATTCATTTCAAGAGGTCTAGAATACAAGACCAAGGATGTGATGCTGAGGCTTTATAAGGCACTGGTGAGGCCTCACCTTAAGGATTGTGAACAGTTTTGGACTCCTCATCTTAGAAAAGATGTGCTGGCATTGGAGAGGGTCCAGAGGAGGTTCACAAAGATAATTCCAGGAATGAAAGGAATACAAGGAACGTTCGATGGCTCTGGGTCTGTACTCGCTGGAATTTAAAAGAATGAGGGAGGATCTCATTGAAACATTTTGAATGTTGAAAGATCTAGACAGAGTAGATGTGGAAAGGATGTTTCCCATGGTGGGAGAGTCTAGGACAAGAGGGCACAGCCTCAGGATAGAGGGGTGTCCTTTCAAAACAGAGATGTGGAGAAATTTCTTTAGCCAGAGGGTGGTAAATTTGTGGAATTTGTTGCTATGTGCAGCTGTGGAGGCCAGGTCATTGGGTGTATTTAAGGCAGAGATTGATAGGTTCTTGATTGGACATGGCGTCAAAGGTTACGAGGAAAAGGCCAGGAACTGGGTTTGAGGAGGAGATGAAAAGAAGGATCAGCCATGATTGAATAGTGGAGCAAACTCAATGGGCCAAATGGCCTAATTTCTCCTCCTATGTCTTATGGTCAATCGTCAAAAACTGCTGACAATATGTCAAGTGAGGCTTCACCCTTGCTTTATAAATTCTCAACATTATATGCTTGCTTTTATATCCTAGTCTTCTTGAAATGAGCGCTAACACTGCATTTGTCTTTCTCACCACAGACCGAACCTGCAAATTAACTTTTAGAGAACCTGCACAAGGATTCCCAAATCCCTTTGTGCCGCAGATTTTTTTGTATTTTCACTCCATTTAGAAAACAGTCAACCCTTTCATTTCTTCTACCAAAGTGCATGACCATACACTTCCCAACACTATTCTATCTGCCATTTCTTTGCCCATTCTCCTAATCTGTCTAAGTTCTTCTGTAGTCTTTCTACTTCCTTAAAACTATCTTCCCCTCCACCTATCTTCATATTGTCTGCAAACTTTGCAACAAACCCATCTATTCAATCAACTAAATCATTGCCATATAACATAAAAAGAATTGGTCACCAACACAGACCATTGTGAACATCACTAGTCACCGGCAACCAACCAGAAAAGCTCCCTTTATTCCCACTCTTTGCCTCCTGCCAATCAGCAAGTTTTACCCATGCTAAAATCTTGTAGTCTCATTTGTGGGACCTTGTCAAAGGCCTTCTGAAAATCCAAGTACACAACTTCAACAGATTCTCCTTTGTCCATACTGCTTGTTATTTCATCAAAAAATTCCAACAGGTTTGTCCAGCAAAAGTTAACAAATTCCATGTTACATGCTGGTGATAATAAACATGATTCTGATTCTAATTCAGCAATATTTTCACTTGAGGAAACCATGCTGACTGTGGCTAGTTTTATCATGAGTCTCCAAGTACCCTGAGACCTCATCCACAGTTCATCTGCTATTTTGTTGACGCCATTACTAGCTCTCTAGCATCATTTTCCAGTGCTCCAATATCCACTCTCACCTCTCTTTTTCTCTTTATGTATCTGAAGAAACTTTGCTATCTTCTTTAATATTATTGGCTAGCTTACTTTCATATTCCATCCTTATGTTCTTAATGAACTTTTTAGTTGCCTTCTGTTGGTTTTTAAAAGCTTCCCAATCCTCTAACTTCCCACTAATTTTTGCTCTGTTATATGTCCTCTCTTTGGCTTCGACTTATCTTGTCAGCCACGATTGTGTCATCTTTCCTTGAGAATACCGTACTTCCTCCTCTTTGGCATGTATATGTCCTGTTCCTTCTGAATTGCTTCCAGAAATTCCAGCCATTGCTGCTCGGAGAACTCTGAGACCTTCAGTGTCCCTGACAACGACAACTGTGAGAAGTGCATCCAGCTGCAGCTTTTAACAAACCATGTTACGGAGTTGGAGCTGGAACTGGATGAACTCCAGATCATTCAGGAGGCTGAGGAGGTGGTAGGTAGGACATATAGAGAGGTAGTTACACCCAAGGTGCAGGACATAGGAAACTGGGTGACAGTCAGGAAGGGGAAAGGGGTTAAGGAGCCAATGCAGAGTACCCTTGTGGCCATCCCTCTCAACAACAGGTACATCACTTTGGATACTGTCGGAGGAGGGGGAGGGGTGGGATGATCTAACAGAGGAATGATGGAGGAACTCAGCAGGCCAGGCAGCATCAATGGAAAAACGTACAGTTGATATTTCAGGCCAAAACCCTTCAGCAGGATTGGAGAAGGAAGATGAGGTTATGCCTGCCTTCTTGTTGGCTACGTGAAACAGTCCATGTTCCAAGCTGACACTGGTGACCAACCCCACTTTTCCTATCAACAACTGCATTGGTGCTGTTTCCTGCACCCATGCTGAGCTCGTCAACTTCATCAACTTTGCCTCCAACTTCCACCCAGCTCTCAAATTTACCTGGTCCATTTCTGACACCTCCCTCCCTTTTCTCGATCTTACTGTCTCTATCTCTAGAGACAGCTTATCTGCTGATGTCTATTAGAAACCCATGGACTCACAGCTACCTGGACTGTACCTCTTCCCACCCTGTTACTTGTAAAAATGCCTTTCTCTTCTCTCAATTCCTCTATGTCCACAGAATCTCTTCTCAGGGTGAGGCTTTCATTCCAGAAAGAAGATGTCCTCCTTTTTCAAAGAAAGGGGCTTCCCTTCCTCCATCATAAACGTTCCTCTCAAGTACATCTCTTCCATTTCATGCACGTCCCATCCTCTCACCAGGGTTCCTCTTGTCTTCACCTACAATCCCACCAGCCTCCACGTTCATCACATAATTCTCTGTAATTTGACCATTTCCAACGGGATCCCACCACCAAGCACATCTTTCCCTCCCCACCCACTTTCTGCTTTCTGCAGGGATTGCTCCCTATGCAACTCCTTTATCCATTCGTTCCTCCTCACTGATCTTCCTCCTGGCACTTATCCTTGCAAGCGGAACAAGTTCTACACCTACCCTTACACCTCCTCCCTCACCACCATTCAGAGCCCTAAACAGTGTGTTTAGGGTGTGGCCTCCTGTAATTCGGTGAGACCTGATGTAGATTGGGAGACCAAGCACCTACGCTCCATCTGCCAGAACAAGCTGGATCTCCCAGTGGCCACTCATTTTAATTCCACTTCCCATTCCCATATGTCAGTCCATGGCATCCTCTACTGTCGCGATGAGGCCACACTCAGGTTGGAGGAGCAACACCTCATATTCTGTCTGGGCATGAACATGGATTTCCAGAACTTGCTGTAATGACCCCACCACTTCACCATTTCCCATCCCCTTTTCCCTCTCTCACTTTATCTCTTTGCCCACCGTCACCTCCCTCTGGTGCTCCTCTCTCCTTTTCTTTCTTCCATGGCCTTCTGTCCTCACCTATCAGACTCCCCCTTCTCCAGTCCTGCACCTCTTTCGCCAATCAGCTTCCCAGTTATTTACTTCTCCCCCCCCCCCCACCACCTTTTAAATCTATTCCTCAGCTTTTTTTCTCCAGTCCTGCTGAAGGGTCTCGGCCGGAAAAGTTGACTGTACTTTTTTCCATAGATGCTGCCTGGCCTGCTGAGCATCTCCAGCACTTTGAGTGTGTTACACTTGGATTTCCACCGTCCCTTGTTTGGAGAGGAAAGTCACACTGGACAAGTCTCCAGCACTGACTCTGCCTCTGTGACTGAACAGAAGGGGGAGAAGAGGCGCACTGTGGTAATAGGGAGTTAGGAAATGGACAGGAGGTTCTGTTACCTGGATTCTGTAATACCATGGGCTTGCAGCTTGTTAAACATCCTCCTGTGGGACCTTGTCAAAGGCCTACTGAAGATCATCTTTCCTGCCTCTATCTGATCTATTCCTTTCATAATTTTACATGTTTCTATAAGATCTCCTCTCAGTCTTCTGAATTCCAGCAAGTACATTCCGAGGTGACTCAATCTCTCCTCACAGTCTAACCCCCTCATCTCTGGAATCAACCTGGTGAAGCTCCTCTGCACCGCCTCCAAAGCCAGTATATCCTTCCTCAAGTAAGGAGACCAGAACTGCACACAGTACTCCAGGTGCGGCCTCACCAGTACCCTGTACAGTTGCAGCATAACCTCCCTGCTCTTAATGAAGGCCAACATTCCATTTGCCTTCTCGATAGCCTGCTGCACCTGCAAACCAACCTTTTGTCATTCATGCACGAGCATTCCCGTCCCTCTTTTACAATTTAAATAATCTGATCTTCCATTTTTCCTTCCAAAGTGGATAACCACGCATTTACTAACATTGTATTCCATCTTGTATTCCAGACCCTTGCCCACTCACTTACCCTATCTATATCTCTCTGCAGACTCTCCGTATCTTCTGCACAATTTGATTTTCCACTCAATTTAGTATCATCAGCAAACTTAGATACACTACACAGTCCCCTCTTCCAGATCGTTAATTTATATCGTGACAGTTGCAGGCCCAGCATCGAACCCTGCGGCACACTGTTCACCACTGATTGCCAACCACAGTAACACCCGTGTATCCCAACTCTCTGCTTTCTATTAGATAACCAATCCTCTATCCATGCTAATACATCACCCCAACTCTATGTAACGTAATCATATGGATAATTATCAAGCACCTTCTGGAAGTCGAAGTAAATATCTTCCATCTGTTCCTCTCTATCCACTGCACTCATTATATCCTCAAAGAACTCCAGTAGGTTTATCAAACAGGACCTGCCTTTGCTGAATCCACCCTGTGTCTGTCTGATGGATCCATTTCTTTCCAGATGTCTCACTATTTCTTCTTTAATGACAGCTTCAAGCATTTTCCCAACTAATTGGCCTATAGTTACCTGCCTTTTGCCTCCATCCTTTTTTGAACAGTGGCGTGAAATTCGCCTTCTTCCAATCTGCCAGGACCTGCCCAGAGTCCAGAGAATTTTGGTAAATTATCACCAAAGCCTCTACTATAACTTCTGCCATTTCTTTCAGTACCCTGAGATGCATTCCATCAGGACCTGGGGACTTGTCTATCTTCAGGTCCACAAGTTTTCTCAGCAATACCTCTTTAGTGATTGCTATTGTATCAGGGTCCACACCTCCCATCGCATCCATAACATCTCTCTTTGGCATGTTAGACGTGTCAACTGTAGACTCACCCAACCTTGGTGGAAAAAAGCCTGCTTGCATTTACCCTATCTACACCACTGATAATTTTGAAAACCGGAAATTATTTCCTAAGATAAATTACATCACACTTTGAGTCATACACAACGGAAAAGGCTCTTCGGCCAACAGGTCCATACTGACTAATCTGCCAAGCTCCGTACAGTTCTTCAGGAGAGTGCACCCGAATGTGCTGAGGTCAGGTACCCAGAGGGTGTTCTCAGACAGAGAGGCAGGCTGCCAGGGTCAAAGGGCTGGGACCTGTGGAAGGTGCTCAAGGTGAATGAACATTGACGAGCACAGGGGGTGGACGATTGTGTGTCTGTGTGTGTGTGTGTGTGTGTGTGTGTGTGTGTGTGTGTGTGTGTGTGTGTGTGTGTCTGTGTGTGTGTGTGTGTGTGTGTGTCTGTGTCTCTGTGTGTGTGTGTGTGTCTGTGTCTCTGTGTGTGTGTGTGTGTCTGTGTGTGTGTGTCTGTGTGTGTGTGTGTGTGTGTGTGTGTGTGTGTCTGTGTGTGTGTGTGTGTGTGTGTGTGTGTGTGTCTGTGTGTGTGTGTCTGTGTCTGTGTGTGTGTGTCTGTGTGTGTGTGTGTGTGTGTGTGTGTGTGTCTGTGTGTGTGTGTGTGTGTGTGTGTGTGTGTGTGTGTGTCTGTGTGTGTGTGTGTGTCTGTGTGTGTGTGTCTGTGTCTGTGTGTGTGTGTCTGTGTGTGTGTGTGTGTGTCTGTGTCTCTGTGTGTGTGTGTGTGTCTGTGCGTGTGTCTCTGTGCGTGTGTCTCTGTGTGTGTGTGTCTGTGTGTGTCTCTGTGTCTGTGTCTGTGTGTGTCTCTGTGTGTGTGTGTGTCTGTGTGTGTGTGTCTCTGTGTGTGTGTGTCTGTGTGTGTGTCTGTGTGTGTGTCTGTGTGTGTCTGTGTGTGTGTGTGTGTGTGTGTGTCTGTGTGTCTGTCTGTGTCTGTGTCTGTGTGTGTGTGTGTGTCTGTGTGTGTGTGTCTGTCTGTGTCTGTGTGTGTGTGTCTGTCTGTGTCTGTGTGTGTGTGTGTCTGTCTGTGTGTGTCTGTCTGTATGTGTGTCTGTCTGTGTGTGTCTGTCTGTGTGTGTGTGTCTGTGTGTGTGTCTGTGTGTGTGTGTGTGTGTCTGTGTGTCTGTGTGTGTGTGTGTGTGTGTCTGTGTGTCTGTGTGTGTGTGTGTGTGTCTGTGTCTCTGTGTGTGTGTGTGTGTCTGTGCGTGTGT